>NC_053155.1:241690846-241760034 GCF_016835505.1 Polypterus senegalus
TAAATGACAACCTGAATAAGAAAGAATGCCTTTAGTGTACTCTGGAAACAAGAAGCCAGCAGTTGAATGATTGAGAATAGACTACTTGCTAAATATAATAAATCTAGCAAAGGTCAAACAAAGCAAAATTATTGATTTTCTTTGTGGAGAAAAAAACATTTCGGCATCACATTCTGATGAATATAATCTTATTACATTAGTGCTCAAACTATAAAAGACAGCATATTTTTCATTAAAAGAAAAAACAAAACTTTGACCTTTTGATAGTATTATATTTCATTGGGCTTTACAGCTACAGTACAAGCAAACAAAAAACTAAAGAAAAGTTAGTTAGAAAGTGAGTTGGATTAAAGGCTCAGTCCTAACTTTCATGGCTGCACTCGGGTCCTAATCTTGATCCTGAGTTGGTTTGTCGTGTGGTGAATGCGGCAATGCACTGTATCAGTGCATGCTCCTAACCTCCTCCTTCTCCTAACGAGATGTTGCTTCCTAAGCATTCAAAAGATGAAACAGCAAAGACTAATGCACATCTTTAAAACATGCATTGTTGCTACACTTGTAATTTTGTATCCAGTATGCAAATCACATATGGTCCTTATTATTTTCAATTAATCTCGAGGGGAGGGAGATCAACCATTTTTTACAAAATATATGCATTAGATTACATAGCCTAAAGAAGTAGAAGGGTAACCAAGAGCCTTGAAGAACAAAGACTTCTCCAAGTCCAGTGATTCACAATTCATACTTTCTAAAATAACCACTTTGATTTTTTGGTTTATCTTGTTTTATATAGTATGAAAGACACTTGTTAAAGAAAAACAGCAGACACTAAACAGAAGGTCACATTCTCTTCTCACATCTTCCTAGTAATCAATACCCAGCTAATTTTAAAATGTCACCATTTCAAGCAGAAACCTTCCTTACCTTCTCTTCTTTAGCATTTCTTTGCTGAGGTAAAAGCTGCTGCCTTATAATCAAAAGGTTGCCAGTTTGAGTCCTGTAGCTCCACATTTTGAATAGTGAGCTGCTATTATTATTATTACTATAATATAATAAAAACATACATTTGATTTGAGTCTGAAACACCCGGTTTAAATTTAGGCTATTTGTTAAAGTTAGCGCTTTTTTTTTATTATTTAGTATTATTCTCTCAGTGACGTTCACGTGGTATAACGAACTTGCTTCTCCCTCTCTGAGTTGATGGCATTTATCTTCATTCTTTTCACAAGAGCAGCAATGACCACAGGTGGTACAGTGGTTGATGCCTGCTCAGAATTATTTGTTGTACCGGCAATCAAAGATACAATGTTCCGTGACCTCTGTCAGACTGGACAAAGGCAGGACCGTAACAACAGACAGCTTCTTCACAGTACTTGCCCTGGCTAATAGACTGCTGCACAGTAACATAACTCTATTTGGCATCATAAAGTGGGATGGAAACTTCCACCTGCACTTAAAGTCACTTCAGAACGCATGCAGTTCTCCATGCTAGTGTTTAGATCTGGCAGTGCCATGCTGATGGTGTTTGCGCCCAAAAAGAAGAAGTCTGTCTGCATTTTCAGTACCATGCACCATAACATGGAGTACAGGCATGATAAAAAAAAAAAGATTTTCAAATCACAAATCATGTTCAAATGACATAGCGTTAACAAATAATGAAATGTATGTATTCCAAATAACAAGATATCCTTTACCATATACAATTCAAGGCACCTCACACCCAGAAAAGCAGACTTGAGCTGGGAGAACTTCAGCTGCATCGGTTGGGTTTGATAGCAGGCTGCATACTGCTTGTGCTGATCGACACATTTGCAAAACAAAGATGTTGATGAAGAGCTGTGAAGGAATTTAAGAAGGCCCGGAATAACGACTATTTTTGGCTTCAGGGATTCTAGTGTTAAATAAGACTGAAACCATTTGAAGACACTGCCCAAGAAACCCACCAACTATCTGAGGTGATTTATAAGAATACTGTGGGTCTAAATTGTAAAATGTTATGCAAAGTCTAACAAAACAAGTACAGATATGTGGCCTGTGTTCTCATTAACCTGAATGCCATTTACTGCTTCCATTAGTGCATTTTCTGTACTATGATTTCTAAAACCTGACAGAAACTTATCAAGAATAAGTGTAATCATTTAACTGCTAATTTGATTTAACATTGACATGGACACAGAAAAAGGAAAAACTATGTACTATTACAAAAATGTTTGACACTGTGCTGTAAACAAAACAAAGAAAATCTTATAAGAGACTCAAAAGGAGTGCATAACTACCATATATACTTGGGGCTTGATTTTACCGTATAATTTCCGGTATTTTATAATGTCGATCATATAAGTTGAATAAGGAAACCCGTGCAATTGGTCCAAGAGATTATGATATGCTAACACCCACCTGAGAGAGTAACCACAGAGCACACTGCCTTTTTTTTCTATGTATTGTGCTTACGTGACCACAAAGTAATACCCGAACTATTCTGAAGCGACGTTTCCAATGTGTTGTGTTTTTTGTATCTCATACTCTTATACACCTTTGTCATAAGAGCATCCCTTATCTACGATGGAGCGTTCGATCAGAAGACAATATGAAGCTGGTTTTAAATTGAATTAAAAGGTGTTGAAGTGGTAAAAGAAATTGGTAACTGTGCTGCTGTAACAAAATTTGATGTGTCTGAGAAAATGATGCAAGATTGGAGGAAGCAAGAAGATGTAAAAAAATAAAATAAAACTAAGTGTCATATTTTTAAATGGGCGTATAAGTCGGGGTTTGATTTTATGATTGATTTTTCGGGTTTCTAGACCGATTTATACATGAGTATTTAGGGTAATGTGCAGAAGCACAAGCAATGTTGTTACTAAGCAGACGTGCTTGTAAAAGGGGGTGTCATGGATTGGCTAATGCGACTGCATGACCAAGTCCATTGTGTTGCATAGCTAAATCTATTGAAATCACAGCTGCATTATAACAACCCAATAAGTAAAGCAAGAAATAACACAAAAAGTTCCCACTCAGGTTTTGAGTCTGACTGTTAACCTTTACATTTTTAAAGCTACATTATTTTTCTAGTCTTTGTTTTCGGTTGAGAGAGGATTTGGAAAACGTCCATTTATTTGAGAAAACAACAAATAAATAAATATATATATATATATATATATATGCATCTTTCTATTAATGTTTAAATTTAGAGGGCATCATTTGTAGGAATATGGGCTGATTTCACATATTGTAATACCAGAATAATCTATGGGTACAAAGAGTCAAAAGACTGGCATCTTACTTCACTGTTAAAGGGTCTACAGTATCATTTCACATTTTTTTATTTAAATCTTTTCAAAAATGTATTTGCTGTTCACTTGATTAACTGTCTTGATTAAATTACTTTCGTTTTAATCTTACAAGCTGCTCTGTTATTTTCAAAGGCTGACCACAAAGCTGAATTGTTTAATTCTGAAGTTTTATAGCTTATATTGCTGAGTGTAAAGGCCACAGATTAATTTTACTTGCATGTGTATTTTTTAAGAATGTTCTATTGCTGAACACATTCATGAGAAATATTCTACCCTATGTATACTGTTTCAGGTAGATGACATTTAGCTTGTAGCTGGTTTAGTATTATTGTTATGCTAATAACCTAACTTAGGAAAGCCAGGCACATTAGTTTGAAACTGGAATTCCCTGTTGTATTTTAAACTCTTTCTTGTTGCTTGCTATTTGTGCAAAAAAACAACATGTAATAAACAACCTCTTACATTTATTATAAACTCATTATATTCAAATTTGACCTTTTGTATCTTTAAATGTGATATTGTCATTTCCCATGTAGAGTACATTATTTAACATCTGATTTTTTTTCCTAGGAACAAAATTAAAGGACTCCGTAAATTCCACAACAACAAATGGTTCAGGATTCCAAGACAACATTTTGGAAAATGTATGAAAGAATGTGCAGCTGCAATAAAAAATGTTCACAGTACATAATTATCAAGGCATATTTTCCAATAAAAGCAAAGATGAAAAACCATAAGTTAGCAAATTAATAAAATGAAGGAATATCATGCTTGTATGGACTGGGTGTTGGGCAAGGTCGAGGGGTCCAGCAGCTGTGGGGCATCTGTTGGTGAAGAAAGATTCACAGATCTTGACTTTGCTCAAGATGCTGTGATCTTCGTGGAGTCAATGGAGGCTCTGATTGGGGCGCTCGAGGGGCTGAGCAAGGTGTCTGAGTGTCTGGGCTTGCGAGTGTTCTGGATAAAAACCAAGACCAAGGCTTTTAATGTGTGTCTGTCTGCGAAGAGAGTGTCGACCTTGTTGAGAGGTTTACTTACCTTGACAGTGACATTCATTTCTCTTGTGACTCTTCCTATGAAGTCAGTAGATGGGTTGGAAGGTCATGGGGGGTCATGAAGTCACTGGAAAGGGGTGTGTGGTGCTCACAAAATCTGTGCAAAAGGACGAAGGTCCAAGTCTTTAGAGTCCTGGGGCCTCATGTATAAACGGTGCGTACGCACAGAAATGTTGCGTAAGAACTTTTCCACGTTCAAATCGCGATGTATAAAACCTACACTTGGCGTAAATCCACGCACTTTTCCATGGTACCTCATGCATTGTCGTACGCAAGTTCTCCGCTCGGTTTTGCAGACTGGCGTCAAAAGCAGTGCTACTGTTCCTGTGTTGTTACACCTTATTTTCCTGACGCGGCTTTATAAATACACCGAAACTAACCGCATATTGTTTAATAGTGTAATGCATCTGATTGTAATTAACTTGTAACAATATAATGGTAGAGGGAACAGCCATAGTATTGCAAATACCATAACTGCTTTAGCGTTGTTACTCTCACTTATTCTTCTTCTTCTTCTTCTTTCAGCTCCTCTGTCTTTTTCAATATTTCTCTCACTGCACCACTCAGAGTATTTATATCACTGTATCTGAGTGTGAATCACAGCAGCAGCTGATCGGAAAGAGAATTATCGGTATACAGCTTCAAGGACATGCTGTCTCAGCCACTGCAAAATGTTTTAAAGCCTTTCCTGTACAGACCTCGCGGTTCAGAAACAGAAACGATATCATTTATAAGGTGAAATTCAGCAAAATATGTTTATTAAATTATACAGATAAAACTTTAACTTCATTTAAATAATCTATATTCTTCACTGGGAGTGTCATTAAGGATAGAATAATTAAACGTACTACGAAGACATTTCAATGTTCTTTAAACGTTTTGAAGAATCGGCGCTAAGCTTACAGATGGCTTAACATCTATTACAGAGCTGATTGTATGGCAATCGGTTACTTGGGTAAAGAAAAGCATTGACTGCAGTGACGGCTACGCCAATATATATTGAATATAAAACAGAAAGAGAAAATAACAATACAGCTAAAAACACAGCGACAAATTTCGGCAAAAGTTAAATGCTTGTGTCATGAGCACGAGGCGGCTATGCAGCCATCCACTGTGCATAAGCTACCTTACTGGGGCGGCTAAGGAGCCACCGATTATTCCTCTGCCCAGTGCCACCACAAGCCTAGAGCCGCCTCTGATTGTACTGCTGCAATAAATTATTTCATCGAAGTGAAACACATGTTTAATAACGTGCTTTAACTCCTATCATCATGAAAATGATATCACGTATACATCTCAGTATTTCAGTTATTCAGAGAACTGTAATATTACGAATGTAACTGATTCTGTGTCCAGTTGGAGGAAGGGAGCCGGTTTAAAAAGCAAGTAGTGATTCACACACATAGAGCACATAGAAGATCAAATACAAAACAAAGCATTTAACGTGCTACTTTAATTACGATGTGATTTGAGAAACTGGTTAATTAAAGGATTTTATGATGAAGTTTATGATGTTCTACTTTAATGACAAAATAAACTACGTGATTAAAGTGGAAATGTCGAGACTGAAGTTGACATTTCGTGCTTTTTCCTCACTGTGTGCCTTTTTTCTCTGTACCCTAATAAGCTTTCATATGACACTCAGACAGTGGGCTTACAACTCGGCTTTTCACGGTGACTTTGATATGTGACTTCTTTTTTATTTCCGGCACTGTGCGATTTGTGAATGTGAGCTTTCAAGTTTCTCCAACACGCTATGTCACTCGATCAACTTCCTTTTGTTGATTATACCACGGTTTATTTGAACACTTGGTATTCGCTGAAATTCTTATATTTTCCCCGTGCTTTTCCCATTGTCTTTTCACAGAAGGCTGCGCTTAAGGGTGATTTATATTGATTTGCATATTCAAATAGGCGTAATTCTGGGAGGATTTGGGGCGTTACATAATGCGCATGCACGAGCATTAGTTTTCACGCTGGTCGGGATTTATGTAGCAGAAGAACGTGGAAGTTGGAGTACGCACAGATTCCTGCATCTGGATTTTTCTGTGCGTAAGCACATTTCAGCTTTTGTGCTTACGCCATGTTATAGTGCGAGTTCTACGCACGGCGTTATACATGAGGCCCCTGGTGCTTCCTGTCTTGCTATATGGTTGCCAGACATGGACGCTATCCAGTGACCGGAGATGAAGGCGGGATTCCTTTGGCACTGTGTCTCTCTGGAAAATTCTTGGGTACCATTGGTTTGACTTTGCCGAATGAGCGGTTGCTCATGGAGTCCCGAATGAGGCACATTACCTGCATTGTGAGGGAGCGTCAGTTACGGCACTACAGTCATGTGGTGCATTTCCCTGAGGGTGATCTGGCTTGTAAGATCCTCATTGTTGGGGACCTGAGTGGCTGGACCCGGCCAAGGGGTCGCCCACGTAACACCTGGCTGCGGCAGATAGAGGGTCATTTCCGGAGGGTGGGACTGAACTGCGTGTCTGCCTGGGGTCGCTAACCAGGATCCTGAGTTGTTTCATTGTGTAGTGGGTGCAGCACTATATCAGTGCATGCTCCCCAACTTGACTTGACTTGATAGCAGATTCACATAAAGAGGAGTATTAGGCAGCAGCAAGAAAACCAAAGGCAGATAACAAACTGTCAAATCCATGAAGGCAGATGGCCTGAGCAATATTTTTTACACTTCAATTTCTACTTTAGGCCATTTTGCCTTGGATATGCAATATGCTTTCTTTCAAAAAACAGCCGTGTTTGGTTCATATATATCGTCAACATGAGAGGTAATAATTCTGGTTCCTTATCCAATATAGCCATCTTCAAGTTTTCCAGCAATTGGTTGAGAAAAAAAAATCAAGAATGAAATTGAGTTTTAGATCACTGGACAGGGTGGCAAACTAAAATGTCAATGAATCCATTGCACCTACAGGTGCTTTATAAGGGTGAAGAAGAGCAAAACATAGTTCATTAACAACTTGGACCTCAAGGTAGGGGCAAGTCTGTTATTTCAATGTTCAGCTTGCAACTCACAGAACAGTGCTGCATGATCTCAAACTGTTTTTTTTTTTTCAGAACAATCACCGGTTCCAAGTATTGTTTTGTTGAGGGTAAAGTTTTGAAAATCAACTGTTAAGCTTGGAATTCTACTCTAAAATAATTGTTTGGGTGTTTATTTTTACTTACCAGTCTTCCTGGATTAGGTCCAGGATGTCTCCCTGTTGACTCCTATATGATGCTTCAAATGTCAATAACCTTGTGGACACTTGTATTGTCTCACCATTAGCATTAAGGATTTAGGAAAGGAGATTAGACCCAATCTTATCTTTATTTTACTGCAAGTTTTTAAATTTATTTTTTAAGGTCTGTTTAAACGGTTTCCTTGTACTGTGGGTGATAAGTACTTATCCTTAGATACTGAATTATAGGCACAACCCTAACATTTTTATTTTATTTCTCACTTTGGTTTTTCTCCAAGGAATTGCTTGGTCTCATCACCAATACCTGAAATATTTTAATTACCATCGACCAACATTTCTAAAGCTTCTCAAACATCCCCAGCAACATGTTTAATACAGTACACTCATATAAATGAAACTCACAAAAGCAGAAACAAAAAATGTTAGTTATACTATTATTACCTTCTCATTAAATGCATGCCTCAAACCTGTGTACAGTGTTATTGCCACCACAGTCACCTCTCCATGAAATGCTCCTTAGCTAACTGTACTAACTCTTTTTTGGTATGTGCACATCAAATACAAGCCTCAGGTTTATTTAACTGAATTATGACCTTCTACACATAATTGAGGCTATTAAAAAATGAGGAACTGCTCGAAAATCGGTAATTAATGATTATGTTGGCCGTGACAATTACTGTATGTTATAGACACATTGTGGCACTGCCAACTGATGTCATATGACATGAGATCACATTATGTAGCTAAGCTCCTAGTGGTGTGCTTCAACACTGTGAATGAATAATATAGATAGATAGATAGATAGATAGATAGATAGATAGATAGATAGATAGATAGATAGATAGATAGATACTTTATTAATCCCAAGGGGAAATTCACATAATCCAGCAGCAGTATACTGATACAAAGAAACAATATTAAATTAAATAGTAATAAAAATGAAAAAAAATTAAATTAAAATTAATGTTCGCATTTACTCCCCCGGGTGGAGTAATATGTTGTTGGCTTTTTGATAAATTCCTGAGACTCTGCATGATTTTCAGATTTGATTTTGTTGTGGTACTTTCCATAATCTTTACAATCTAATCTAATGAATTACTACCACCCTCCAAGCGTAGATTTCACAGTATAATGAATTATGTTGTTACGATCTTATACAAATCATACTAGTTAGTAGGTGCTGCAATGAAGAGTTTGGATCAAAGGTGTGACACCCAAATGGTAAGAATTTCAGCATGAACTTGGTATGTCCACAGAAAATACTTGGACTAGTAAAATATAAACCCAATTGGACCATACAAGAGTAGTTAGAAAAAGAGGCAGAGATCAAAACTAGAAAGACAGAGGCCCAATTGTGAGAGCACAAAGCGTAAAACAAAACTTAAAGTTGCAAAACAGTTGCCAAAAAGTTTGTGAATGCCTTCAATGTCTTTCCCTAAATAGTTATGCTAAGTCATTAGGTTTCTAATTTATTTTTATCCAGAAACTTGGACATCATTAGTACCTTGAAATTTCCTTACACAGTTATGGATATGATGACATCTAATGATATATAATAATATGGCGCCACTAATGATTACATGACCAACAACAGAGACCATTGTGAAGAATAAATGAATGGTGAAGGAGACAGGAGCAAAACGGTGTATCCAACAAAACAAACAGAAACAGCAACATTATGCATTGATTAAACACACAAAATAATGTGTCAAAAGTAATATTTAGGTTAGGCTCCTGACCAATGTTTTCAATAGCCAGTCTTTCATTCTGGCTGTGATAAGTATATTTAGTATTTTCTAATAAGAGAGTGAGCTATTTCCATATGGTGCTCCACTAAGGTATCATCAGGTTGGCTTTAGTATCATCATGCAACATCTGTATAAATTTAAGAAACTTCGCACACCTCTCATTTCATAAACTGTGCTTCCGTAATTGGGACCATGTATTAAGATGCAGTGCACACAGTGGAGCAGGTTGGACTTTTAGTTCTTCTTCCTAGGCGATACTCTTTCTTCCATTTCTTTCTCACTCTGTAATATAATTCTACTTCCTCAAAAACCCATGTATTCAATAAATACTGCCAGAGAATCCATCTTATTGAATAGACATGGTGCACGGCTCAAAACTTTTAAGTGCTTAATTTCTGTGAGGATAGACCAGAAAGATCAGTATGTGTCCGGCTGAAAGATTTTTCCATAGAAAAATCTAAAATGTCTTTGAAGCTCATTAAAAAAAGTATTTTTAAGTTAAAACTACACATATAGTTCTGAAACTATATTAAAAATACAAGTACACTTTTTGCATAGTGAAAACTGATAAATACTGCACTACACACAGCAAAACTAATTTTTGTATTTAATCATTGGAAAACTGCAAGAGCATTGCAAATGATAAGAAGCACTTCCCAGTCTATTTTACAAAGTCATTAGGATTAGCCTTTTTAAACCTCTCTGTAACATTATTTTCTAGGACATTAGAACAATCTAGACTAGAACAGAACATTCAGCCCAACAAAGCTTGCTCATCCATTCCACTTAATGCTTACAAAATAACACCGTCTAGTTTTGAAAGCCCCTAAAGTTTTACTGTCTACCACACTAGCTGGTAGCTTATTCCAAGTGCCTATAGTTCTCTGTATAAAGAAACACTTCCTAATATTTGTGCAAAATTTACCCTTAACAAGTTTCCAACTCAGTTCCTGTGTTCCTGATGAACTTATTTTAAAGTAACAATCTTGATCCACTGTACTAACGATCATGTCTCCTCTTAATCTTGTTTTGCTTAAACTGAAAAGGCTCAGCTGTTTTAATATTTCCTTCTAACTCATCCCCTGCAGACCTGGAATCACCCTGAGCTCTTTTTTCTGGACTTTTCCCAGTGCCGCTGTGTCCTTTTTGTAGTGTGGAGACCAAAACTGTACACAGTATTCCAATATAAAGGTTAGGCATAACCTCTTCGACTTTACACATCATGCTATATAAATTAAGATTCTGTTAGCCTTCTTAGTGGCTTCAGGACACTGTCTGGCACTGTGTAGTTAATGTAACTATCTTAGTCTGATGTTGATTCTTCTTTGTGTGTGGTCCTGTTAAAGAAATCAGGTAGTTGAAGTCAAAACAATTTAACGTTTAGAACTGCCAAGTTAAAGTTAAATCAGGTAGTACAAGTCAATTTGTACAGTATGTGCACCTCTTTGCGTTCATTTTACTTGGAAGAAATTTAAAAATAGAATATTAGCTTTGCCTGCAAGAGTTATTTTGAGTCACATACAAAAAACAAATTCTGGCTATGCCAGGTTTCTGCTCTTGTTAAAACTGAATTGATAAGTATGAACTAAATCACTCAAGTACAGTGCCTGGTACCTCAACATAATTTCAGAGCCTGTTTAAAACATGTGGTCAGAACTATGAAAGGTTCATTTAAATTTAAAAGCATAATGACAATATTTTCAGCTTTAGTTATAATATATCATTATCATCTACAGTACCTACCTTTGCTAATACCAAAGTGAAAGCCAGACGGATACACAGGTTTCTAATTTAGAATTTGGCTGAAACAAATTACTCTGGTCAGAGGCACTGGCCAGAATCTCAGTTTGGCATCTGCATTGACCATCAAAAGATAGATAGATAGATAGATAGATAGATAGATAGATAGATAGATAGATAGATAGATAGATAGATAGATAGATAGATAGATAGATAGATACTTTATTAATTCCAAGGAGAAATTCACATAATCCAGCAGCAGTATACTGATACAAAAAAAATAATTAAAGAGTAATAAAAATGCATGTAAAAACAGACAATAACTTTGAATAATGTTAGCATTTATTACCCTGGGTGGAACTGAAGAGTCGCATAGTGTGGGGGAGGAACGATCTCCTCAGTCTGAGTCTGTCAGTGGAGCAAGACAGTGACAAAAGTCTGTCACTGAAGCTACTCCTCTGCCTGGAGATGACACAGTTAAGTGGATGCAGTGGATTCTTCATGATTGGCAGGAGTTTGTTTAGTGCCCGTCACTCTGCTATAGATGCTAAACTTTCCAGCTTTATTCCTATAATAGAGACTGCCTTCTTAGCAAGTTTGTCCAGGCGTGAGACATCCTTCATCTTTTTGCTGCATCCCCAGCACACAACCGTGTAGAAGAGGGCACTCGCCACAACCGTCTGGTAGAACATCTGCAGCATCTTATTGCAGATGTTGAAGGACGGCAACCTTCTAAGGACGTATAGTTGACTCTGACCTTTTTTACACAGAGCATCAGTATTGGCAGACCAGTCCAATTTGTCATCTAGCTGCACTCCCAGGTATTTATAGGTCTGTACCCTCTGCATACAGTCTCCTCTGATGATCACAGGGTCCATGAGGGGCCTGGGCCTCCTAAAAGCCACCACCAGTTCCTTGGTCTTGCTGGTGTTCAGGTGTAAGTGGTTTGAGTCGCACTATTTAACAAAGTCTTTGATTAGCTTCCTGTACTCCTCCTCCTGCCCATTTCTGATGCAGCCCATGATAGCAGTGTCATCAGCGAACTTTTGAATGTGGCAGGACCCTGAGTCGTATTGGAAGTCTGATGTATATAGGCTGAACAGGACCAGGGAAAGTACAGTCCCCTGCAGCACTCCTGTGTTGCTGACCACAATGTCAGCCCTGCAGTTCCCAAGACGCACATACTGAGGTCTGTCTGTAAGATAGTCCACGATCCATGCCACCAGGTATGAGTCCACTCCCATTCAGCTTTTTCCTAAGGAGCAGAGGTTGGATGGTGTTGAAGGTGCTAGAGAAGTCCAGAAACATAATTCTTACAGCACCACTGCCTCTTTCCAGGTGGGAGAGGGATCGGTGTAGCATATATTGTAGATGATGGCATCCTCCGCTCCCACCTTCTCCTGGTATGCGAACTGCAGAGGGTCGAGGGCGTAGCAGACCTGTGGCCTCAGGTGGTGAAGCAGCAGCCACTCCATGGTCTTCATCACATGTGACGTCAGAGCGACAGGCAGGAAGTCATTCAGCTCACTAGGACGTGATACCTTTGGGACTGGGGTGATACAAGATGTTTTCCAAAGCCTTCGACTCTCCCCTGTTTTAGGCTCAGGTTGAAGATGCGCTGTAGAGGACTCCCCAGTTCCAACGCACAGGCCTTCAGCAGTCGTGGCGATACTCCATCTGGACCCGCTGCTTTGCTGGCAGGGTCTCCTTAGCTCTCTGCTCACCTGTGCTGCTGTAATTGTGGGTGGGGATGTCTCACCTATGCTGGTATCAGCAGAAAAATGATTGGAGGATGCAGTACTCCGAGGTGTGAATGAGTTAGGGTGGTCAAACCTGATGAAAAAGTTGTTCATTGGGTTTGCTCTCTCCACGTCTCTCTCAATGGTGGCACCCCGCTTCGAGCTGCAGCCAGTGATCATCTTCATCCCATCCCACACTTCCTTCATGCTGTTATTCTGCAACTTCTGCTCCAGCTTTCTCCTGTACTGCTCCTTCGCCGCCTTGAGCTGGACTCGAAGTTCCTTCTGCTCGCGCTTGAGCGCATGCTGATCACCACCTTTAAAAGCCCTTTTCTTCTGGTTCAAAAGGTCCTTGATTTCGCTTGTAATCCATGGCTTGTTGTTAGCAGAACAGCGTACTGTTCTTACTGGAACTACAAAGTCCATACAGAAGTTGATGTAATCAGTTGTGCAGTCAACAGCCTCTTCAATGTTCTCACTATGTGACCCTAGCGATATATCCCAGTCTGTAGTTCCAAAGCAGTCTCTCAGAGCCTGCTCTGCCTCAGGGGACCACTTCCTGAATGAGCGTGTGGTTGTAGGTAGCGCCTTCACTCTTGGTTTGTAGTGAGGCTGAAGCAGAACCAGGTTATGATCTGCTTTCCCAAGCGCAGGCAGCGGGGTGGCGCTGTATGCATCTTTAACGTTTGCATACAGTCGGTCGATAGTCCTATTTTCACGGGTGTTACAATCCACATACTGGAAGAAGGCAGGTAATGTTTTATCCAATGTTACATGGTTAAAGTCTCCAGCAATTATCACAAGCGCCTCAGGGTGCTGCGTTTGTAACTTAGCAACTGCGGAATGGATGACATCACACACTATCTCCTTGTTTGCTTGAGGGGGGATGTAAACAATAACAACAATTATATGTCCAAACTCTCTTGGCAAGTAATAGGGACGCAGACTTACAGCCGACAGTTCGATGTCCCTGCAGCAATTGGAGATTTTAATGTTTATATGTCCAGAGTTGCACCACTTTGTATTGACATAGAGAGCGACCCCCCCCCCTTCTTCTTAATGCTGGTATTTGCGTCTCTGTCCGCTCTAACTGTGCTAAACCCGGGTAGCTCCACGTTAGCATCTGGGATAGTAGTTGATAGCCACGTTTCACTAGAACACAACAAGCTGCATTCTCTATAAGTTCTGACATTTTTCACCAGCACAGCCAGTTCGTCGATCTTATTTGGTAGTGAGTTCACATTTCCAAGGAGCACAAAAGGCACCGACGCATTATAACGCCATTTTCTATCAAGCTGCTTGGCTTTTATCTTTTCTTTTATCTTTGCGCCAGCTCGACTGCCCCAATATCATCTTCTTACCTCATCAGGTAAATAGGGAACCACACCGGCATGGGCATTTCTTCTCAGTGCTTTAAGTTGACCACTTGAATAGGCGAGTCTCAGAGTTTAAAAATCCATGTCAAGTAGTAAAAACAGTAAAAAGTGTCCAGGGAACAATCCCACATAAAAAGAAAGTGGTAGAAGTGATCAGTGAAATAGAGAAAAATAGAGAAAAAAGGTAGAAAAATAAAGTCATACACGAAGCTGCTGGAATAGCTGCCACTCGCTGCGGCGCTGGAAAAGAACTCAAATGGAAAGCAATGTCCAATTTAGTTACACATATAGAAAATTAAATTGGCATTACGACAAACATTTCAAAAGTCCTAGAATCTGTCAGGCATTTATTAATGTTGTCTTCAATTAACTGAGCTTGCTAAAGCATTGCTAACCATGTTTATTACAGCACACTTAGGAACTCATCATGAGTAACATGTGTCTTTCACATTTGCAATAAAAGGCCTTATATGAAAACACAGTATGTTGGCTTGGCAAATATTTAAATGAATCAATTACAATATTAAGCACAGTTTACAGCAGCAATTTAGTTGAAAATGACAAAGTAAAGGTTGCTAATGAAATCAGAAAAACTAAGATATAATATTTTCAAAGCCATGCACCATTTATGATATTGATAAGTATACTGTAACTCAGAAATATTAGGGCAAGGTAGGAACTAATCCTGCAACTCAAGGTTTGCTTTCTCCTTTTCGCATGGTGTGTAGATTCAAATTCGACAGGTGACTAGTGAGAAAAGCTTATGATGTGTTTGTCACTCATACAAAGAAAACCCTGTTACAGAGGGTCACTAAATCAGAAAATTCATTTTTTGAGATGTGGGATGAAAACTGGAGTAAACTAAGAAAACACCTGCAGATGCAATATGCAATTTCAACACAAACAGTGGTTTTAACTATACATGCATTGTTGAATGTATGCCCGCTTAACATAAATTAAGATAATTATGCACTACTACAGTTACTTATATTACTTTAACATGCTTAAGTAAACCCCAACAGCTACAAGTATTATCTACTAATGCAGATTTTAAGGTTGATTTGCACACTTTACTCCTTCCATTAGAAGTACGCCTGGCCTTAAAATAACAGACTAACACTGTATTTCTATACTTGCTTCATATAATTTAAAGCAGTGGCTTCTAGAACCTATCCTAGCAGTACTGAGTACACATCAGGAGCTATCTGAAGAAAGTGAGGCAGGGGTGTTAATCTACCCCTAGATCCACTCATCTATACAATCACACTTACCTGGGACCAGCTTTGAACTGCCAATTTTTTTAACCTGAACGTGTTTGGGAATTGGGAGAAAAGCCTGAGAATCCAAAGCAAAACTCACATACACACTCAAAGAACATGCCACTCATATATCCAACAAACACAAGATCCGAACGCAGGATGCTTAATTGAGTAAATTGGAAATCTTGTTTTCTTTATTTTAACAGTAAAACCTACAATAAAAATTCACCACATGATGTATTAAACCAAACATACTTCAATCCCAGTGTTGTATATTGTATATTATTGTGTATTGTACAGTATATTCAGTAGTATGTAGCTAATAGTAATTTTTTTTTTTTACTGTAATGCCTTTTGCAATTAGGCAATATGTTAATGTTCTGTGGCATAAGAATTTAGAATGACTAAAACGTCTAGTCAAAGACTAGAAAAACATAAATTATGTGAAATCAGAATTTCACTGTACTGTCTATATGCATGTAAGGGAAAATGTGCTTGGAACTGTCTACCTGTTAAAGTAGGACATGTTTGTGACATTCCATGCCACGGGTTCATTTACAAAATAGAAGGTGCTGCTTATAATATGGTGATGCATTGCTAACAGAAGAGGTGCAAGTGGAATTAAGGGCTAATACAATGCGGCCAATGGGGGAATAAGGATATAAAAAGACAGATTCAACTGAACAATCAGTGCAGCTGCTCATTCTTCATTGCACCGGTAGCTAATAGAGGCAACACTTGCCTTGCATATGTTAAATAGAGTGTGGAAACATAAGGACAACAATATACTATTACCCTTTCATTAGAAAAAAAAATTAGGCATAATATAAGGCAATAAAACTAGGTTTGTGCTTGTATTTCATATTATTGTTCCAACACACCTCTAATGAGAAATCTTCTCTCAACTGGCTATCCTGAGTCTTTTTGATCTAAGTACATACTGCTGACAGTTTTTCAAATATTAAAGTCTCCAGAGCTTTCCTTATTTTGTCTTTTAATATATTTCTGTGGTCATCTCATCAATGCTACTTCATTATTTTGTAGTTAAGTAGCAAAGACTGAGCTTTATGTTAGAAACAATTACTTTTGGATAGTACTACCCACACTATGATCATATTTTTTTATCAAAATAAACCAATATAAACAGATATCAAAAGTAAAGAACCAAGAATCTAAACCAAAAAAAATGAACTGATTTTGTTCCATTTTTAAACTTTCTCTTTGGAATAATGTGATTCTACACATTGGAATTTTAAATAAATGCAAGTTTTCATATATTACTTTATTTGGTCAGAAGAACTTTAAGTTTGTTTTGAAATTCACCCTGCTGGGCTACTTTGTTAGTGTAGCTAATAATGACAAACTTAATGTCGTTTAAAATTTCATTTTTTAAAAAGGAAAAAGATCACTTACTGGCCAACTATGTATTTTTAAGAAATAAAAATATCCACATAGAGGTATCATGAAAATCAGCCATTCCTTAACCCAAATTATTCCAAGGAGGATAAAGTATACCGTAAAATGATTTATAACACAAATAATACATACAGATAGGTGGTAGGTTTGGAAGACTTCAACTGCAAAGCAAAGATAAATAAACAACAAAATGTGTAGTCACACTGCAACTAATCAAACTGGTGTCTTAGCAAACTATTGGGTAAAATGGCAATTCTACTCTTCTTTTCTATTACAAGTTATTCCCATTTGTGCCTTCCACCTTTCTTTCTTACCTCTAAATTGTCTTCCTCCTGTTAGCCATACCTTAGTCTATGATTGCAAAGCTCAATAACCGGGTTACTGCAGAGTCCCAGACCTTAAACTGCTTCTGGGCATCTGCATCTCTGAAAATGCATGGGCTGCAGTCCCACAGCTCCTTATATACTGGCCATAGGCGTCTCTGCTGTCCTGATCCCTAGATTGTAATTAAAGGGCCCAATGTCGCTTGTCCATATGACTGGCAGCAGGGAAACATACATAGCATACAATGAATCCTTGCTGCCAGTTATTTGCCTGTATGCCTTCTACTCCTTCACCCACTGTCTTTCCATTATGCAATTACAGTACTTCTGGAGTATGCAGATTCCTGGGGCAATTCATTAATCAACACTTTTGGTGGCTGAGTGTTACTGGCAAAGCTACACAAGTCACCATTTCTAGAAAACACACAACACTAAGTTCCATACAGTAGAATTGCTTTACTGCACAATGAAAGACAGCATGCACTTGTCATAAATTCTTAACAACAGCATATTCACTCTTTTTATCTGCATATGGTAATTTAATTGTAATGAACAGTTTCTAAAACAGTATTTTTGAGCAATAGTCATAATCTAAATGTACTTGTCAGCAAGCTTAGTTTTATAAGCATAAATAATGGAAATGCTAAGATGGCAATTCAGACATTGCTCATATGTAATGGGATTCTTTGTATTATTCAAACTTGATCACAGCTGAAGCACAAAATATATTTATTCAATGCATATTAGAAAAAATAGTTTCAGGAATGTCCAGTCAACTATAAAAAAAATAAAACAACTAGGAGCAACAATGTTTCCATTCAATTGTGTGTAATTTAATATCAACTTAATGCATATTAAATATAAAACTTATAAGTGTTAAGAGTATCAAATGTTGATATACTGTAATTTCTATCTTACTATAATGAGGACTAAAATATCAGCTGGATAAAATATACCATTATAATGCAGTTAATTTGCTTTAACAAATACTGTTATAAAATAAAAGCAATAACACAAATGTAAAATAGTTTGTGTGGTCAGGCGGTGGAAGGACAGACTGGAAACATTCGGAATGTTGGGACACCAATCGGGTCGTCCCTTTAAATCACTGCAAGACGAACAAAATATAAACAAAAAAGCGATGAAAATAGTGCTGCAGCGCTGTCCTGAACAGGGACCTCTTTCAGAACAACAGGCCTTTCAAGAGTTACATGCTCTGCCATGCAGCTCGTTTTGTCTCCCGGCAAAAGACATCTTTCCCTATGCCGGCGCTTCCTTTATAGCAGTATTTTCAGAAGGGGAGGGGTTAAGTGCCCTTGCTGGGCGGCTTCTCTGAGCTGTGAGGGAACATGAACAGGACAAGGTCAGCGGTAGCTCCCCCTCTCATCTTGGCGAGCTACTGTGTACCTTTCCCTGGCCCTTAGAGGAGTCCTCCGACACCCATGTGTGACAGTTTGTTTAAAATACCTTACTTAAATATAATGTCATAAATGAAAGAATACTATGCAACGTGTATATGTGTATGGCAAAGCAAAACAAAAAAAAATCTGTTTATTGCAAAATGTCCCCAGAGGACTGACTATCTATCTATCTATCTATCTATCTATCTATCTATCTATCTATCTATCTATCTATCTATCTATCTATCTATCTATCTATCTATCTATCTATCTATCTATCTATCTACTTCAGTTTCAGTCTGTCTATTATAACATCTCAAGAAAACCAATGCACCTATTACTTAAAAACAGAGTAGCCATTATCACCTGAAATAATACTAAATTAATAGCACTGCATATCCACTAAATGGAAGCAACAGATCAAAGTGTGACTTGTTAAAATAGCTCAGAAGGAATAGTACTTTATTTAGAATTAATTAATTTTATCTTATCTTATATTGCATATTATTGATATTCTTGTTATTATTGTAAATATAAACAACATTCAATGTGTATTTTATATAAGTTAACATTTAATGTTTTTCATATAAAAGCCATCAAAAAACGTAATCACAAACAGAACTTTGTATGATACCTTGGTGAGCTCTGTAGGCCCTGCTGTTTCGTTGAAGGACATTTATTTGTATTTTATTTGTAAGATTCACTAGCAGGATGATGCCCAACCTCTTGCTGCATCCCAATGGTGCCATCTTTCATATTTATGCCTGATGCAGCTGTGTTATTCTTATGTGTGCCTGGATGTTTCTTGTGGGGAGGGCTTCTGTTCTCTTACTCTGATGTAGAACCCTCATCCGAGTACTCCTGTTATACAACATCTTTCTTTGAAAACTAACAGTGTCAGATCAGGCGGAACGTAAATGTGACTGAGAGAATAAAACTGAATAATAAATAAAACACTAACCTTTACAAGTACCATAAATTTGGGTGTTACAGACTCATATGAAATTTATGTTTTTATTCTATAATAGTAACAATAAGAGCAGCTCACAACACAAAATGGTAAATGAAGGAAGGACCTGGAATCAAGCCCACAATGTCTTGATTATGAGACAACAATTCTTACCTCTGCAGCAGCCAAAAGACTGTGACAGCATTGTTCCCTAACCCAGTTTCTTTTTCTTGCTATATTCTTGAATAAAAGTGCACTTGTTTTGTTATACTTGTACATTTTTTGAAAGTGTTTATTTGATATTTGGACTTCAGGTCAACATTTTGTCATTAGTACTATAACATGCAAAAAGTTTCTGTTTTAGTTATGTGTTCAACATTTCTTGCCTCGCATTTCCTGTCATCCTACATTTACCCAGATCATTGTAGACACGGAACACACATGAAATGCATGTATTCCAAATAACAATATATTATCTATACTAATAAAAGGCAAAGCCCTCACTGACTCACTGACTGACTCACTCACTCACTCACTCACTGACTCACTTATCACTAATTCTCCAAGTTCCCGTGTAGGTAGAAGGCTGAAATTTGGCAGGCTCATTCCTTACAGCCTACTTACTAAAGTTAAGCAGGTTTCATTTCGAAATTCTGCACGTAACGGTCATAACGGTCGATAACAGTCGACAACATCCGCCATGTTGAACTTTCTTATTTATGGCCCCATCTTCACGAAATTTGGTAGGCGGCTTCCCTGCGCTAACCAAAACCGATGTACGTACTTATTTCAGTGGTATGATGCCATTGTGGGCCGCCATATTGAATTTTCCAACATCACCAATTTTCAAACTTCCCGTGTAGGTAGAAGACTGACCCCATCTTCACGAAATTTGGTAGGTGGCTTCCCGACGCTAGCCAAAACCGATGTACGTACTTATTTCGGTGGTATGACGCCATTGTCGGCCGCCATATTGAATTTTCCAAACGTCACTAATTCTCCAACTGCCCGTGTAGGTAGAAGGCTGAAATTTGGCAGGCTCATTCCTTACAGCTTACTTACAATAATTAAGCAGGTTTCATTTTGAAATTGTCCGCGTAACGGTCATAACGGTCAACAACGTCCGCCATATTGAACTTTCTTATTTACGGCCCCATCGTCACGAAATTTGGTAGGTGGCTTCCCTTAGCTAACTGAAACCAATGTACGTGCTTATTTCGGTGGTATGACGCTACTTTTAGCCGCCATATTGAATTTTCCAACATCACTAATTCTCCAACTTCCCATGTAGGTAGAAGGCTGAAATTTGCAAGGCTCATTCCTTACAGCTTACTTACAAAAGTTAAGCAGGTTTCATTTCGAAATTCTACGCGTAATGGTCATAACGGTCAACAACGTCCGCCATGATGAACTTTCTTATTTATGGCCCCATCTTCTCGAAATTTGGTAGGCGGCTTCCCTCTACTAACTGAAACCAATGTACGTACTTATTTCGGTAGTATGATGCCACTGTCGGCCGCCATATTGAACTTTTCAACAGTCTTTGTTACTTATGTGCCCATCTTCAAGAAATTCTATCGATCAAAGAACTGTCACTTACTGAGTGGTTTCCATGCCCGGAGATGGCACCTACCTTTTCCATTCTCTTTGTTACATATTGCACGGCCATATCAGGCTCACTCTTGATATCCGGAGGAACATTGTGTCTTATGTATTGAATGACTGGGACAGGTTCAAGGTGTGGACTGATGACGGTACAGGAGATAATTATACTACACAGGAGCACTAGAAGAGTGAAATGCTTAAGCCCTTCACCTATGCATCTCCATGTGAGTTGATGACTGCCGCTGAATTGTTCGGTTGTCGCTTTCAAGTGTACCGAAATGGCGAAATATTTTACACCTTTGGACAACCGCCAATGCCTCTTAAACATCTTAGATTCACAGGTGACGATTTCAGTAGTGGACACTTTGATGTTTATGAATGTTTAAACTCTCAAAAGCTGGATGTGATTTTATCGATGAAACTGGATGTGTGCTTGCAACACTTGACAGATGCCAAATGTCACTTCAACACAACAAATCCTGCAAATACTGTTGTAATTGAAACAAACCATGAAACTCAAACCGATTATGACAGCAGCAATCCAAGCTGTGAGATTTGAGACAAGATTACTGTTCACATGGCCAACTGTAAGTTACATGCTCAAGAGTAAGCTCAGTGCACAGCTTGGTCATGTTACAACTGGAGGGCCGAACCTTTCAACATGGTATACAAAGAGATCCTTAAAAAATAATTATTGGCATATTGTCCCACAGTTTAAAAAGGTTTAATTTTCTTCTTAATAAAAATTTGAATGCATAACTTCACCGCTGCGAAGCGCGGGTATTTTGCTAGTCTATCCTATACAATTCCAGGCACTTCAAACCCAGATAAACAGACTTAAGTTGGGAGAACTTTTTGTCCGATTTGAGCTCTGTTGGTGGTGGATGATATAGCGGGCTGCTTGTGCTGACTGACACATTTGTAAAACAAAGACGCTGAAGAAGAGGTGCAAGGGAATTTAAGGAGGCCTGGCATTACAAAATTTTTCGCAGGTTTCAGGGAATCTAGTGTTAATTTGGAAATCCACAACAAAAGAAATGTGTTATTGAAAATATGAAAAAGAATGGAAAAAACTAAAGCAATGCAAGAATGTGATAAAACATCAAAGTAAAAAAGCTTTAGGTTTAAGGTAATGTGTTTTCATGTTATTGGCCTTGAGCAAAATTTCAAGCCTAATTACTATTTAACTAATTGCAGACATGTGACATCTGTCTGTGCATGTACTTTGCATTCTTCTTTGAATTGCATTCAAACACTTGGGTGCATGGTGCAGTGAAGGCATCTGCAGTAAGGTGAGATATACAGGACATCAGCAATAGCAATATTTGGTAATATTATAAAGGCGATTTAAAGTCGATTCATTCGAAGCAAAAAGAACTGGTAAAAAAGTTGGTATCAAACCCATAAATAGTATTTTGGGTGTGAATAAATGTATACCAACAAAAAAGTTAGTAGTTGCTTTTACTCACTGAAAAGCACCAGCTTCCATTAGTCTGTTTCTATCACTTTCTAAATAACAGCATCTTTAACAGCATCTGACTTCTAAAAGAAATTGGGGTTCACTATATTCCATCATGGCTTAGTACCATTGTGTAATTTGTGTTTTTTCTTTATATATAAATTCCACTTGTATTTTGCTTACTTTAAAAAGTTCTTAATGGTGGATTCTGATTAATATTTGGAAGTTAATAGTGATTTGTAGATTAACAACAGGGCTTTCAAAAGTGCAAGGCTGTGCATTTTAGATTTATTGTCACATTTGGGAGTACACAATAAAATGAAGAGCACACTTGATTAATAGCATTATGGTGGGCCCAAATCTTGCAGATGATTTCAAATATAACATCATAATAGGTAGTGATTAACTACAATGCATAAGCCACTTTCACATTTCTCAGAAAATGGTCAAGATGAAAATAAAATGGGGGGTTGACGGGTGGGGTGGGTGTCTTTTGTAAATGCATTTAAAATTTGTTTTTTTGCACCTGGGAGTTGTTTGGGGACTTTCCTGTTGTTGCATTTCTTATCAGGGGGAGTCAAGCTAATTTTTGCATTCCTCTTGGGCCAGGCATCCAAATCACGGGTCATGCTGTTAGATACAGCATAAGGTGTTGACTGAGAATAGTAACAACATGGCCCTGCCTAAGATATAATGCAGTATAATGTGCAAGGCAGTAACATTCACTCTAAGGTGCTCCAGTCCATCAGAGGCTATAGTCAAGCACACATACTAATTTTCTCTGGGACAATTTAAAACTGCTAATTTTCCAACAAAGAAAACAATGAGACAAAATATTGCTGTATTTTAAGAAAATGAAAGTTATTCTCATTGATAGATGAAAAGTCATTTGTGCTATTGATTTTTATTTGTTCCTTTTTCAAAACTAGATAAAAACAAGCATGCATCTTTGAACAGCAGCACAATGGAAAAAAAAAACTGCACGAGCAGATCAGGTTAAATCTGTTGTCACTGTCCTCTTATTTGTCCTCTTTATCCTTTGTTGAGAGTAAGCAACATGTTACACAAATTTAATCCACTTTCTACAAAAATGCATTGGGCTGTATGCTAAGTAGTATAGTGAAAATACTTTGGTTATATAAAAAAATGAAAAATAAAACCCCACTGTACATGTATAGCATCATAAATTACTGTGTTTAAAAGTGCCCAGTCTGAAAGTAGTCATAGTTGTTTTCATTTATTATTCTTAGTAGTGTTATTTATTAATCATTGATCAATGGAAAATAAACTTACACACACTCCCCTCCAGTATGAAACTTCAGAATCTATTCTGTAACAAAGAAGAACAAACTGAGTTCCATAAACCAAGAGTGCCCCATTAGGGGCATTGGTTTGGCGCCCAAGGTATCTTCTAAATATCAGGCATTTTGTGCTGTTCAAGATGCAGTTCATCAGAGATCAAAAAGTAGGCTTTACTTATTCTTTAATCTTCTAATTTATTGAGTACATGTGAGTTTTTTTAAAGTTTCATTAGTAGTTTTGTCTTTGTGGCGATTGAAGGCATAGGACAGGATGTGCAGGAAGGGCTTTCTTACAGCTTACAGGGTTCTTACACCTTTTCCAACTTTAAATTCCAGCACTTTTGTCAAGCACTTTCAAGGTGCATTTTTATGCTTTTCCAGCACCTAACAACCGTGGTAAATTACGTTTATATATGCTGTATGTACTTTTTCACATTTAAATCCATTGTGCTATTAAACAAAAAACACAATATGACATTTCAACTTAAATTGTTGAATACTTTGGAGCACAGATTTATTGGGATAGTTCACCCAAAAATGGTAAAAAAAAAAAAAAAAGTTCAGTTATTGGTATCTTTTTAGGTTTGGTCTCTTTCTACCTAAAGTTGATATCTCAAAAAATGAGCTTACAGTCAGATTTTGTTTGGGTGTAGTACCAAACTTTCATGAGCAGTCGTTCATGATAATTCATGTGCATTACTATTCAAAATTCATGTAATAAATTAAATCCTTATGAGTCCGATAATATTCCTGCTGCAAATTAATGAACAACTGTTTCTATGTCAACTGTTTTGCAAATCAGTCACCAAATATGGAAACCATAGTTTGTGAGCTTTCATCAATATTACATTTTATTATTGTCAATATTACCTTAGGTTGGGACTAAGGTACTGTTGTAACTGTATGGCAAATGTCCCACCCATCAAATGGTGACAGTTAGAGGTTAAAGGAAAACATGTTTAATGGTTCAAAATGTATCACCTCTCTGTAAGTAGTCTTGGCATTCTATATAACCTATATATAAATGACAACTAATCACCAGACAGATAAATACAATTTCAATAAAACACTTTAATTGTGCAAAATAGGAACATTCTTTTCTGCCTTCTGCTTATCTTGAGCAGCCCTCACATGGCATGGCATGAATTACACGATCAATAACTTAAATTGGCAAGGAAGTGCCCTTTAGACTGTTGAGTTTAGGAAAAAATCTGCAATTAACAACACAAGTGCAAAAAACTGCAATGAAAATAGTGCAAAAATGAAACTGCACTGAACATAATATAGTGCAAAAATAATAACTAGCTTATCCAGGAGTAGGCCAAACAGGGTAGGGCCTGTTAAGGAGTGTCCTTCAGTTCCTTTAGTTTTTCAGCTAGCTGTTTCTCCAAAGTCTCCAACCTTCTTTTCTTTTCCTTTGCTGCTCTTCAAAGGCCATTGGACTTTGAGATGAAGCTCAGTTTTCCTTGTGATTCAGCTTTTTCTGCATTGTCATCAGCGGACTTCAGGAGGACCTTCATATTCTCCTCTAGTCTCTTCTTTTTGGATTTTATTTCTGTTATCTCTTCCATTAGTCATTTCCTCTTCTGTGCCTTCTGTTCATCTTGCTTTAGACTTCTTTGGTCATCAAGATACATGTGGTATTTCTGACTGGCAGCAGCGGCAGAGAGGAGTAGCCTTTGTGTAGGCTATGTTAAGAAGCCTCCAACACTCCGCACATGGTCATGAATAACCTGCTGGGAGATTAATGAATGCTCCTTGAGGTTCTCCACCATTACCTCCTTGTTGACAGAAAACCCTCTTTCAACAGAGGCTTGGCCATGTAAAAGGATCAGGAGAAGTTTCACTACCTCCCATAGATGGCGACACTCTGCATTGTTGGATAAATGTTCATGGTAGAATGCATCCAAACTTCCACTTTCTGGGTTGGTTTCTAAAAGAATCTGATGCTGTCATCAGGCTGTGGTCATAGAAGTGACCAAACTCCCTCAGAATCTCATCACAGCATTTCTCTTCAATGCGCCCAGTTTCCACAAAGAGCCGCAGAACAGTTGTGAGTTTTCGGGTGCTCACCTCTTTGCTCTTGAGGAACACCCTTGGATTGAGAACAGAAAGGCTTCTCACAAGAGGATATTTGAGTGGAGCCTTTTCAAAAAGCATGGAGACCATCTTCAGCAAAAATAGTTTGCAGTTCTGCCTAAACTCTAGCCTCAGCCTCTCGGCATCTGAGTTCTTCTTGTGCTCCTCCAGGGCTCGCTCAGTGACAAATCCCACTCTCAGTTTGGTAACATCCATGTGGTTGACTGGATCAGCATAGTCAACTTGTAGAAGCTTTAATGTAGTTGTTGCATTCTTCATGACACTGGGCTTGATAACCTTCTCCAAGAGACTCCTAAGCATGTTGGTGAGATCCCCACTCATAAATGGCAGCATGGGTTTGTCTGTCTGGTATAACTTCAAAAATGGTGTGATTTCCAGAGCCACCATTAGAAAGAAGTTGAGCTTTGCCTGGAAGAGGTCATCTTGAACAATCATCTGAGCAGTCTTGAAAGATTTAGAAGATGGTTCTGTTATAGTTTTCACTTTTGCAGCTTTGATGTATTTTTTCAAAGAAGGCAAAATCTGTAGGGCACGCTCAGCCACCTCTACGTTTTCCAGCCATCGATGACTACAGAAGTCAAGAGGAAAGGATGTGGAACCAGTGACTGCTGTATAGTCCTCTCTACGTGCTGGTACATCCTTGAATAGCCATTTAAGGTTTGAAAAAGCATTTCCCAGGTCCCAGTCTGTGGATGCACACCCTGCTCTGAAGGAATTGTTTAGTATATGCAAACCACAGCTTCCAACATTAAGCATTTTCTTGCCTGTTTGTTGTTCTATGTTTTGCTGGGCCATGGAGAAGAGCTTCCAGTTCACGTTTGGGCCATCCACCGACAGCTGAATCAGGTTGTGGAAGCCTATATCTGAACACACAGTCTCAAGCTTCTCATATATTTGTTCTGCAGTGTGATGACCCATGAAAAAAGATGTCAGATACCTTGAGGTTACTTGATTATCATTCCAGAATCTCAAGTGAACATCTAGCTGGCTTTTCTTCATTTCCCGATTTAAACTTTCATCAAATAGAAGAACATAACCAGATTATTTTATGGCTTTGGTCTTCATCAGAGAAGCGAAATGAGAAGCTATCCCAAACACAGTGAGATATGCCACTTTATTCTCCCCACATTTAAACTGCTTTGCTATGTTACTGTCGGGAAACATGGTTTGGAAAAGATCCCCTACATGCTTACATGATTTGTAAGAATAGTGGCTTGTTACAACTTTTGCTGCCCAGCATATTTCTGCTTTAAGTGTTGGATTAGAGCTAACAAATGTTTTTATGGTGCCTTGGGAGTTGCTGGTTGACTGCTGTGGATTAGATGAATCTGGTAATGGTAGAGGCGCAATTTCCTTTGCTACTCCACTGGCAGCTTCCTCTGCACTGCTGCTTAATGGTGTAGATGTAGCTGTTCTGCTTGACACATTGCTTGTCTGCTGAAAAAAATCCCCCAATCCAGGACCTGGATATAGGAGTCTTCTCATCAGATCTTGATGCTTTTTCCCTAAATAACAACAATAAAAAAATAAGAAGACTTAATATAATGATACATAATATAAATAAGTTGTATAATAATGTATATAAGTGAAAAAAAGAAAAAGAATGAGATAATTAATTAGAGAGCAAATGTTTCTTCTTTACAACCAATGTTGCTGGAACAAGCTCCATCCTGTTGTGATCTGTAAGTGGATTAAGAACGCCTGAGAATGTTATTTTACTTTCAATTGATGCAGTATGCATAGTGTCATCCAAAAAGCTATCCAAAATATACAATGCACATTAAAACCATCACCCAAAGGCATATCTCAGTACAAAGGCTTGAAATCTGGTGACCTGGGGCCACATGTATAAACGGTGCGTACGCAAAGAAATGTTGCGTAAGAACTTTTCCACGTTCAAATCGTGATGTATAAAACCTACACTTGGCGTAAAGCCACGCACTTTTCCACGGTACCTCATGTCTTGTCGTACGCAAGTTCTCCGCTCGGTTTTGCAGACTGGCGGCACCCAGCGTCAAAGCAATGCTACTGTTCCTGTGTGATTACTCATTATTTTCATGACGCGGCTTTATAAATACACAGAAACTAACCGCATATTGTTTATTAGTGTAATACATCTGATTGTAATTAACTCGTAACAATATAATGGTCCAGGGAACAGCCATAGTATTCCAAATACCATAACTGCTTTAGCGTTGTTACTGCACCTTCTTCTTCTTCTTCTTCTTCTTTCAGCTCCTCCCGTTAGGAGTTGCCACAGCGGATCATCTTTTTCCATATTACTCTCACTGCACGACTCGGAGTATTGATATCACTGTATCTGAGTGTGAATCACAGCAGCAGCTGATCGGAAAGAGAATTATCGGTATACGGCATTAAGCACATGCTACCTCAGCCACTGCAAAATGTTTTAAAGCCTTTCCTGTACGGACCTCGCGGTTCAGAAACAGTTTAATCCCAAGAACTTTAAATGCATTCAATCAATTGCTCTTTGTAGAACGGTTTGTACTTATAAGTACAATCACCCCACTGTAAACTTGCACTACAGTTATAATATCTCACAACCTGAGCCACTTTATAAAGCGCGTATTTACATATGATGACGATATCATTTTTAAGGTGAAATGCAGCAAAATATGTTTGTTAAATTATACACATAAAACTTTAACTTCATTTAAATAATCTATATTCTTCACTGGGAGTGTCGTGAAGGATAGAATAATTTAACATGTACTACGAAGATATTTCAATGTTCCTTAAGCGTTTTGAAGAATCGGCTAAGCTTACAGATGGCTTAACTTCTATTACAGAGCTGATTGTGTGGCGATCGGTTACTTGGGGAAAGAAAAGCAAGGACTCTTGGGACGGCCACGCCAATATATATTGAATATAAAACAGAAAGAGAAAATAACAACACAGCTAAAAACGCAGCGACAAATTTCGACAAAAGATAAATGCTTGTCATGAGCACGAGGCTCATGAAACACATGTTTAATAACGTGCTTTAGCTCCTATCATCATGAAAATGACATCACGTATACATCTCAGTATTTTAGTTATTCAGAGAGCTGTAATATCACTAATGTAATGGACTCTGTGTCCAGTTGGAGGAAGAGAGCCAGTTTAAGAAGCAAGTAGTGATTCACACACATAGATCACATACAGTAGAAGATCAAATACAAAACAAAGCATTTAACGTGCTACTTTAATTACGATGTAATTTTGAGAAACTGGTTAATTAAACGATTTTAAGATGAAGTTTATAATGTTCTACTAAATGACAAAATAAACTACGTGATTAAAGTGGAAAATTCGAGATTAAAGTTGACATTTCGTGCTTTTTCCCCACCGTGTGCCTTTTTTCTCTGTACCCTAATAAGCTTTCATATGACACTCAGACAGTGGGCTTACAACTCTTCTTTTACGGCAACTTTGATATGTGACTTCTTTTTTATTTCCGGCATTGTGCGATTTTGTTAATGTGAGCTTTCAAGTTTCTCCAACACGCTATGTCACTCGATCAACTTCATTTTGTTGATTATACCACGGTTTATTTGAACAAATAGTATGTTTTTCCTTTGCCTCCACTTGGTATTCGCTGAAATTCTTATATTTTCCCCGTGCTTTTCCCATTGTCTTTTCACAGAAGGCTGCGCTTAAGGGCGATTTATATTGATTTGCATATTCAAATAGGCGTAATTCTGGGAGGATTTGGGGCGTTACAAAATGCGCGTGCATGAGCGTTAGTTTTCACGCTGATCGGGATTTATGTAACGAAAGAACGTGGAAGTTGGAGTACGCACAGATTCCTGCATCTGGATTTTTCTGTGCGTAAGCACATTTCGGCTTTTGTGCTTACACCATGTTATAGTGCGAGTTCTACGCACGGCGTTATACATGAGGCCCCTGGTCTGCAAGAGCCTGAAGGCCCAATAAGTTAAACTATTCATGAAATGATACTGTAAGCTATCAGCATTATAATTTGGTTCAGGGCTGTGTCCTGTATACATCCATCCATCCATCCATCCATCCATTATCCAACCAGCTATATCCTAACTACAGGGTCACAAGGGTCTGCTGGAGCCAATCCCAGCCAACATAGAGTGCAAGTCAGAAAACAAACACTGGGCAGGGTGCCAGCCCACTGCAGGTCCTGTATACGTGTTTTAGCTATTTGTTTCAGCTTTTTATTGCTATTGTACTATGCTTCATCTTTCTTTAGGTTTTCAATACAACATGTTTTAATGATGGTTATATTGCCTTACTGAGTTGCCACACATTTCTTGAATGTCATTTCTACAAACCCATGTGAAATTAAAAATAATTGGAAAAACACTTGAGACTGAGCTCTCAGAAAATACTTCTTGTTTTGTTGTTTTGTTCCTGTTCTTGTACACTGGCCTCTTTATAATGAGTGATAGATGTTCTGCTTCTATTTACCCAGCAGTATCACAATGGCACTAGCTATCTCTGGCCTGTGTAGCTGTTCAACAAGCCTCTAAATAATAAGCTATGAAAATGTAATTTCAATAATTCTATTGTTTAAAAAGTTCAATGCCATTTTTCATATCTAGATTTATAAATAAAAATAGTACAATATTACTTTAACTGCTCTGTAAACATGAAATGTTACTAAATTACTAATACTGTACATGACTTTATTTAATTGATTTAATATAGTCTACATAGATAAATTCATCTTGGTAAAACATTGCTACATTTTTTGTAATGTTACTTTACATGTACAAAACAGATAGCCAAAGTATTCCTTAAATACAGCTATATTAAAGAATTACCATTGGATACACAGAGTTAAGAAATTTGTAACGTAGAAATGGGAATGAAAAAGCAGTCTTTTTAAAAACTGTTCATGTTCTATTCTGCAGTCTATGGGGTATGATTATTGGAAATTAATGTAATAATAAAGGTGAGATATTGATCACATTTTTGAGTAGCTTTTCATCTTTTATTCATTTATTATTTTACTTTCAGATCTGCTTATGCTGCATTTCCCATCTGCTGAGCAGCAACTTGAATATATTACATAAAAAGTAGCCTGCAGCACTGGTTCATTTTAGATATACCCAGAGAAATCTTGCTTTCCTAGATCTTCAATTAAAATATATATATATATATGCTACTTAAAAGAAGGAAATGTAAATGTTCACAACAGACATTCCGTTTTATTGAAATTAAATTCCTATTTTTAACAGTGTTGCTTCCTTTTGAGGAATCCTTCAGCATCTGTGAAAAAAAAAAACAAAAAAGTAAAGTACACTGTAGAAACTAAATAGAAAATTCAAATATGCTAAAATATTCTCATTGTTTATTCTCTGAAATAAAGCAGTTCAGTAATACCAAAAACCTTTAAGAAGCAGCATGGTGTAGCAGTGATTAGCATGGTTGGCTGACAGCCATATAGTCTTAGGCTCAAATTCTGCCCATGTGGAGTTTGCACACTTTATCCATTTTCATCCTGCAGCCTAAGGACATGCAGTTTAGTTTGACTGGTATCTGTAAAAGAGATTGTGTGCATGTGTGAATGAATGTGCCTTACAGTAGACCACATTTATTGCCTGCCTCTTGACCTACTATCTGGATAACACAGGCTCCCTGCAACATTTAACTGTTTAAGTTGATTAGAACATAAATGGAAGAATAAAAGTCCTTTCTAGTCCATGGATCCATTGAAAAAAATCAGAACAGTGAAATCTTCAACGTTTATCTGAAAAGTGACATAAACCTACATGAAGTTTTGCAGGGCAACAAAACATTGATACATATTCAGAAATTTGATTCAGTAAGCTGTCTTTTCTCCTTATGTATTATCACACCTTTCATTGAATAAGAAGAATAAGCTATGTGTGCATTATAATTACAATTCTACAAAGAGTCAGGTGAAGGATTCTACTGAGAATAGTTCTTTAGTCAATAAATAAAAGATTATATAAAATACCAGTAACGGCGCACTGTACGATAATGTGCAATGAATACACTTGACTTGAGCATTCATAGTTTTTCTCCTCTTTTTCTGTACGTTTAATATTCGTTTGCTCAGAAGTTGATGCGATTGCTGCTTCCTGAGTAGCGCTTCTTTCCTCTACCCTAGCAGCCCGCTTCTTCTCTTCTTTTGTCAGCATCTTTTCACGTTAAAACTGATTAAGTCAGTGTTTGTGTTGCAATTAGTTAGTATGCTTTTTTAATTTTCATTAAGATGGCACTTAAGTCTTTACTCTGCCTCAAGAATGATTTAAGATATGAAGAGGCAGGGGAAATTACGGCAAAGGTGGTAGGGATGAGAATGGCGCCTGCAAAGTCGCCCTGCTGGCCACTTACAAGAGTTGATAAAATAAAATAAAAATAAAAAGAGGAACAACCTTGGAGGTCAATCATCACCTCGAGAGTGGATTGTAGACGTCAAAAAAGTTTATGTGTACCAAATTTCTGGTCAATAGGTCAAACGGTTTTCGAGCCACAGGTGATTTAAAATCCTGGTTAGACTAACTAACAGCTACGGTAGCACATTTTATATAAAGATTATATTTGCTGACATGAGAATCGCGGTAAACAACACCATGGTGCAGAGCTGTTAATTGTTGATCATCTCAACAACACAAAATCTTTGCTTTTATTGTAACATTTGAAAGGGACTATATAAAGTACTCAGGATTATGAAAGACATTTAATAGTCATTTACAGAAACAGTATTTTTCTTGTTATAAATTTGAAAGCTGATTATAACTGTTTTGACTAATATATGGAAAGGGCTTAAGAGCTCTTTTAATAATTTGCTGCATTTAAATTCTTCCTGAAACTGTGTTCCAGCTCTCTCTACTCTGACATTTCTTTATTAAAATTTAATGTGATGACTCACTTATAGCTTTTTTCTTTATATGTTGTCTTTCTTTGGGAATGTATGATTGGGTAGTTTGGAGTCTTGCCCTGTCAGTAAATGGTCACTTTGGGAGTAAATATTTATTGAGGTAATTCCAACCTTTAGAAGGTATTTGTCTACACTCAGCAGGCAATATATGTATTAGTTCTTTTTTGGCTAAACGAACAGAGCATCTCTTGACAAAAATAAAATCCTCTTGATTTTTATAATCAAATGTTGTTTTCTTTAAAAAGGCTTTAATGAGGCTCCTCAAAAACCATTTAATAAGCCTCTATCAAAACCAAGTTTCCTATGGTCTAATGGACTTTCATGCCTGCAATGTCATGCCAGTAAGCACTCAAGTGTCCTGATTTCTGACTAACTTCAGTGGGAACAGTTATTTCACATTATAAACCTAATATAAATTTACAAAAAAAAGACACTTAAATTTCCAATGCTGAAATGTTCAACTTTATGTAGAGTTACTTTGCACAATGATGTTAACATATTAATCATACAGTGGATCATGGGCTGACTGACAAAAAACAGGTACAGTCCACAAAATATTATAAAATCAACCTATTCAGGCTGAAATATGTGTATTCCTATATTTTGAAAACATTTTTTTAAAATTAGAGGAAAAAATCAAGTTAAATCTCGTTAGAGGAGGGAGATTGTTTTCAGTCGGCTAGATTACTATAACACACTCCTCTCGGGACTACCCAAAAAAGAAATCAATTGATTGCAACTTGTGCAGAATGCAGCTGCCAGAATCTTAACTAGGAAAAGAAAATCCAAGCACATCTCTCCAGTTCTGATGTCACTACATTGGTTAACTGTGTCATTTAAAATTGACTTTAAAATACTGCTTATGATTTACAAAGCTTTAAATAATCTTGCTCCATCCTATATTTCAGAATGCCTTTCACCTTACACTCCAAATTGTAACCTTAGATCTTCAAATGAGTTTCTGCTTATAATTCCAAGAGCTAAACTTAAAAGAAGTGGTAAGGCAGCCTTCTGCCGTTGTGCACCTAAAATCTAGAATAGCTGACCAATAGAAATTTTACAAGCTAATACGGTGGAGCACTTTAAAAAACATCTAAAAACACATTATTGGTGGCTTTCTAATAGTCCACGTGGCCGTCATTATCAAGTTCTTCCATGTAAACCCTGAAAACCACGAGGACTGATTGAGATCATTTATATTAGGTAAAATGCCAAGAGGGGGCTAGGTGGTCTTGTGGCCTCGGAACCCCTGCAAATTAAATTTTATTTCTTCAGTCGTCTGGAGTTTTTTTTTTGTTTTGTTTTTTCTGTCCTCCCTGGCCAAAAGACGTTACTTTTATTCTAATTTTAGAATAATTTTACTTTTATATATATTTTGTCTTTTTTCTCTTTCTTCAACCTGTAAAGCACTTTGAGCTACATCATTTGTGTGACAATGTGCTATATGAATAAATGTTGTTGGTTCACTACTTAGCATAATTGTCTGTGCAGATTTTGTACCTTCTTATAATAGCTATATGTGCCTCTGCTAGGTATGAGAGGATCTCCCACATATAAACTTGCATAGTGTGTTCTGCAATTAACTGGTTTCCAAAAATGTATTTCTGCCGTACACTTAATGCTGTCAGAATAAGATCTAGAAATCTGTAACCATGTAATGGGCAAAGCAGTTTTGGAAAAATTAATAAATTGATTATCCTTCAGGTAAAATATAAAAAAGAACTAATAAACATTATTGTGAGTTAAAGATACACAAATATTAGAATAATTAAAAAGTTTAGCATTCTTCCCAAGGATGTTGTTGGTTATGTAAAATAACAAAAAATACAAATATCAGTTGACTCAGCTCTATGGTCAGTAGAGAAGGAAAGTTTAAAAAGTCTGTATACAGGTTTAAATGCTAAAATAGTATTTTTACAGGAGACTCACTTACTAAGCAAGGATCAGTTCCGGCTGCTGCAAGGACTGGACTGGCCAAATGTTCCATTCTAGCTTTACAAAGAAAACTAGAAGTGTGGGAATTCTCATACATAGAACAGTCTCATTTATAGCATCAGATGTACTATTTGATCCTGAAGGCAGATATGTGATGGTCATGGGCAACTTATTTTAACTGTAAAATGATTCTGATAAATGTTTATGCACCTAATGTCGATGATAAGGAATTCATGCAAAATGTATTTACATCCATTCCCAATGTGAGCACTCATAAAATTATAATGGCTGGGGACTTTAATTATGTTTTAAATCCACTCTTAGATAGGACTCCTGTCACAGGGGGGATGACATCTAAAACTGCAAAGACAATTACCCAGTTTGTAACTGACCACAACTTATCAGACCCCTGGAGGTTTCTAAACCCAAACTCAAGAACATATTCTTTCTACTCACCAGTAGCAGACGAAAACTTTACTGAATTTATATCCAAACAAATCAGTTTCTTCCTAGAGACAAATACATCCTCAGAGGTTTCTGCAGGAATACTCTGGGAAACTCTAAAGGCCTTCTTAAAAGGACAGATTATTTCATATCTTTCCCACAGGAATAAAGTAGAAACCAAGAAAGTATCAGAGCTAAAAAACGAAATTACTAGAATAGATGAAGAACATGTCACGCTTCTAAGTGAGGCTCTACATATGAAAAGGCAGGCTCTGCATTCAGAACTCAACCTCTTGACAACTAAAGAAACTGAACAACTAATTTATAAATCCAGGCATCATTACTATGAACAAGGAGAGAAAGCTAATAAGCTTTAAGCACAACAAATCCACAAGCAAGAAGTTCGCAATGCAATCCCAGTAATCACCAACACAAACGGAGATGAAATCATTGACCATAAAAATATAATGCACACATTTAGAGACTACTATAAATCCTTATATTCTACTGAGTTTAAAGAAGACAACACACAATCTAATGCATTTCTGGATACATTACAGATGCCACAAATAGATACTTTTAGTGCAGAAGAACTGGATAAACCTCTGGCACTATCAGAATTACTAGATGCTATAAAGTCACGTCAAGGCAGGAAAGCAGCAGGCCCAGATGGCTACCCTGCAGAATTTTATAAGAAATTCTCTGCTCAGCTAGCTCCCTCCTATTAGCAACATTTACAGAAGCTAGAGACAATCAAATTCTACTTCAAACTTTTCGCCAAGCATTAATCACCGTCTTTCCTAAACAAAATAAGGACTTATTACAATGTGCATCATATAGAACAATTTCACTTCTGAATAATGATGTTAAGATACTCTCAAAAATCATAGCTAGAAGTACGGTGAAAGTGCTGCCTTCGGTAATATCACAAGATCAAACTGGATTTATCATGGGTCAACAATTATCTTCCACTCTTCGAGGCCTGTTTAATGTAATATACTTACCAACAAAGTCAAACACCCCAGAAATATTATCATTGGATGCAGAAAAAGCATTTGATATGATTGAATGGAAATACCTTTTCACTACATTAGAGAAATTTGGGTTTGGCCCGAACATTTTTGCATGGATCAAACTACTGTATACCAATCCAGAAGCTTCAATTTGTATTAACAACATTTGTTCAGACCACTTTAAACTAGAACGTGGTACCAGACAAGGATGCCCCTTGTCACCACTGCTATCGTTACTGAACCACTGGCGGTTCACTGTCGAAATTCTTCTCAGATAAAGGGGATTTTCACAGAAGGACTGGAACAGAAAATTTCTCTATATGCAGATGATATGGTACTGTATATATCAGACCCACAAAATTCTGTGCCTGCAGTCTTAACAGCACTTACAGAATTTCAAAAGATCTCTGGTCTCCGAATTAATTTGTATAAAAGTGTACTCTTTCCAGTGAATTCTCAAACATATTATAATAGATTGGACACCCTACTTTTTATCATTGCAGATCAGTTTAAATACCTAGGGGTAAATATCACAAGTAAACACAAAGCTCTTTATCAACAAAATTTCGCTGTCCGTATGGAAAAAATTAAGCAAGACTTGCATAGATGGTCAACCCTTCATCTCACTCTAGCTGGAAGAATTAACGTTGTTAAGATGAATATTCTTCCTAAACGTCTTGTTTTATTTCAAAACATTCCAATATACATCAATAAATCATTTTTTAAGCATTTAGATTTATTTGGAACTCAAAACATCCACATGGGAAGCAGACATACAAGCTATAAAAACCTGGACACAAATAGATGAACATACACAGGCTTGGTCCGTAATAGAAGTAAAATCCTGCAATACTTCTTTATATTCCCTGCTTTCAATAAATGAAAGTTATCAGCAATATATTAATAACCCAATTGTGCTTCACTCACTCAGAATATGGAACCAATGTAGAAAGCATTTTAAGATGGAGAATCTTTTATCCGTGGCACCTCTGCAAGAGAATCACCTCTTTCAACCCTCGCAAACATATGCAGTTTTTAATATCTGGAAAAGATTTTGGATTAAATTGCTTAGAGATCTTTATATAGACAACATCTTTGCATCCTATGAACAATTACATTCCAAATTTAACTTTCCAGCCACACATTTCTTTCACTTTCTTCAAATTAGGAACTTTGTAAAAACAGAACCTGCCCGATTTTCCTCATCTTGCACCCTCCTCCATGCCGGAAAAAATATTGCTCAATTTCAAGGACTTAGACACCATCTCTGCAATATATATAATTATTTTGCAGTCCCTCCCTTTTAAAGATCCAAGAGGACAATAGGAAAAAGATCTCTTAATCAATATATCAGAAAAGGAGTGGAAAATAGCAATGCAGAGACTTCACTCGAGCTCCATATGCACAAAGCATACAATATAACTCAGAATTATATATCGAGCACATCTGTCTCACCTAAAACTATCCAAAATGTTTCCAGGGCAAGATCTAACCTGCAAACGCTGCAATCAAGTCCCATCCTCACTGGGTCACATGTCTTGGGCCTGTAGTAAATTAACATCATTTTGGACGAATATTTTCAAGTGCCTTTCAGACTGCTGTGGTGTAACAATCCCTCCTAACCCATTAACAGCTGTGTTTGGTGTTCTGCAAGATGCGTTTAAAGTGGAGAAGGACAAACAAACTGTGATTGCATTCACTACACTATTGTTACGCAGACTTATTTTGCTAAACTGGAAGAATCCTAATTCTCCTCTTTTAAGTCAGTGGGAAACCGATGTTTTATACTATTTGAAATTTGAAAAAATCAAATATTCAGTTAGAGGATCTGTACAGAATTTTTTCAAAACCTGGCAGCATGTAATCAATAATATTTTAGAATAAGTTCTTAATGCACCGAGGAAGCAATTATCTCCACACTTCTTTTTCTTCTCCATCTCTATTGCCCTATTAAACTCATCAATTTAGGTATGTTTACAAGCCTTAAGTTCGGCCATGTTGTCTCTCTCAGGGGTGGGGGGTGACTTGTTTTCAGTCCTATTTTTTGTAAAAATTGATGTATTTGTATGGAATGATTACAATAAAGTTAATAAAATTAAAAAGAAAAAGTCTATACAAAAAAATATTTAATGAAATTACCATGGGGAGGGTGTTGCTTTGTACTGGCAATGATGCTGGACTTTAAATCCCAAATTTTACACTTAAATTTCCATGTTGTGTATTGGAGCGGATTCAAGAAAAGTGTATGTAAACAAAAAACGTGAATAAGTTGCCACTGAATCTCTAAATTTTTAGAAGTACTAAAAACCAGAATAGGACCTATCAGTATTTTGAAAAAGTAGATAAATTATGAAGGACTTATGGCCTGGAGAGATTTGTTTCACTTATCCATCACTGTGTGGACAGATGAGAGTTACCTGGCTTACATTCCACTAGCTTCTACAGGGTAAGCAAAAACAACACAGAGGCGAAACAACTTAGAAAATGTACACTGGACTCAGAAAGTATGCGACTCCTCTACTTTCTTCACATTTTATTATGCTGCAGCCTTGCGCTAAAATCATTTAAACCAATTTTATGACACATCCCGCAACACTTAAAAATCACAGAATGACAATGTGAAAACAGGCTTTTAGAATTTTTTGCAAATTTATTAAACATGAAAAACTGAAATATCACATAGGCACAAGTATTCAGACCCTTTACTCAGTATCTAGTTGAATCACCTTTGGCAATGATTACTGTCCAAAGTCTAATTGAGTACAAGATGAGTTTCACACACCTAAAATTGGGGATATTCTGCAATTCTGTCAGACTCTGTTAGGTTGAATAGAAACCATCAGTAGACAGCTGTTTTCAGGTCTTTCCAGAGATGTTCAATTGGTTTTAATTCAGGACTTTTGCTAGGCAGCTTAAGAACATTACCAGAGGTGTCCCTCAGCTACTCCTGTGTTGTTTTTGTGCTTAGGGTCATTGTCCAGTTGGAAGGTAAGGCTTTGACCGAGTTTGAGGTCCAGAGCACTCAGGAGCAGGCCCTCAGTAAGGATGTCTCTGTACTTTGCTCTGTTCAACTTACTTTCACCTTGGCTAGTCTCTCAGTCCCTGCCACTGAAAACCTACCCCACAGCATGATGTTGCAACCACATTATTAATACAGTGGAACCTCAGTTTCCGAGCATAATTCGTTCTGGAAACGTGCTCGCAGTCCAAAGCACTCGTATATCAAAGTGAATTTCCCCATAGGAAATAATGGAAACTCAGATGATTCGTTCCACAACCCAAAACTATTCATATAAAAATGATTAATACAAAATATTAAGTTAAAATACATAAAACAAATTAACCTGCACTTTACCTTTAAAAAGAATCATGACTGGTGTGAGTGAGTTTCTAAACTCTTGTGGGATTCCACCCAACGGGTCGACATGCGGAAGAGTGTCCCAAAGCAATCACAGTCTCCCAGCGCTGTAGCAGTTCGCCATATAAGCACATCCAAAAAGATCGCAGACATGCTATAAGCGCCTGCTGTCGATGGGTGATATAAGGAACATTATAAAGATCCCGCTACAATAAATAACAGCGCAGTTGCTGTTTCAAGCTGAATAAAGCTGGTGTTGTTAAAGTACAGAGACTGAGCTTCGTGTTTTGGGGCGCAAGATGGGGACTCACACTTCACAGCACACACGTGCGCGCGCGCACACACACACACACAGAGTCACAATGCTGTAGTAAACAGTATACGCTCGTACGGATGTTGACTATATGAGTGAGTCGCACAGACTCAGATGGAGAATAAGAGACGATTGCCCTCAAGAGAAGAGAGAGAGAGAGACATGCGAGCGAGATAGATAAGGAGAGGGAGAGAGAGACACGCTGCGCGTGAGCGAGAGAGATAAGGAGAGAGAGAGACGCGCTGCGTGCGAGCGAGAGAACCATCAGCTCAGCTATGATCACATGACGCTCAGCAGACAAAGTGTATCCACACTACTCGTATTGCAAGACATCGCTCGTTTATCAAGTCAAAATTTATTAAAAAAATTAGCTTGTCTTGCAAAACACTCGTAAACCAAGTTACACGTAAACCAAGGTTCCACTGCATATGAATCTGAAGGAAGGACAGAGTAACAAAATGGCAAATGTATAAAAAACAACAAAAATGAAAAATAAAGAGCTATTTTCACAGTCCATCACATAGCACATTTACCCATGCTTAATAAGAGTGCAGTAATAGATTGTAATTCATGTTGTCTGCATAGATATCTTAATTTTCTGGAAAATCGCTTCCTCTTAACTCCCTTATGTGCCTTATAAGTTTAGTTATTAAATTGCGGTTGGCAGCAATCTGTTTTACATTCATATGTTTCACTAACAATATATTTAAATACCTTGACGGTATGTCTTTAACTGCCTCCTTGGCCTTAAGAGTGTTAAAGAACTTGTATCCGCCTAGTTTCACCTCTCTCTTTCGTTTCCTAAATATAGCCATACTACAATGAATATTCCCCCTGCATAAATTCTGTTAATTCCATGTTTCCTCTTTCTTTCCTATTAAATATTAGTTAGATATCAGATCGTTCCTATTTTGTTCTTTCACTAATGGCAAAGACCAAGCCTTAGCACTATGCCTTGGTCCATGACAGTTTGGATTGGGGTAGTCTTTTTTTTAGATTTATAGTTATATCTTTGGTTTAATACCTTTAGCCTCATTCAATTTCAGTCCTCTTTCTGTTCTTCTTTCATCTCTTTGGTAATAAAAGAAAACCTTTGAATCAGGTAAATTTATTCCCTATAGCTTAAATAATAGCTCTGGGAACAAAAATGCATACACTGTTACCCAGGTGTCACACCAACATCCCATTTTGTCTAAATGAGACAATATGAATACGATATCACATTTTCTACTTTTCTCCCAGATGAATTAGAACTCTGAACTGACTTTCCCTATCCCTTTTTGCTGTCTTCTTCCCTTTTTTCCCTTCCATCTACTTCTTTCCTTTTTCTAGGCTCTTTTGATACCTGTTTAAAATATCCAATAAAGTACTTCCTCTACATTCAGTCTGGTAATGAGACCTCCATTCCTGTATTGCATTATCCCAATAGACTACTCTTAAAAAAGTCACCGTCTTATGTAAAAACTCCTATTGCCAAATGAAAATTTCTCCATTGCTTGTATTACACATCCCATATACTGTACAATTAAACATAACATAATATAAAACAATGGATAAATATTTTTGAGTCTTATTAAATGTAATTGATAAAGTATTATTCTTAACAGCATAGTTAACAAAATGTTTACTGATGATTGATGATTGCTAGGATAGGCTCCAACTGTCCTGTGACCCTGCCTTGGATATGCGAGTTAGTAAAACAGATATATGGATGAGCAGTAGCAGCTATCATGGATATCTAAGATAAAGTGTGACCAAAACGTCTTAAAGATACAAGTTTTATTTTTGTTTTGTCTTTTTTTTAATTTTGCATTTTTAAAAATCTTACTAATATTTCTTTAAATTAATAAGTTATTTATTTTTTTATTATACAGCATAGCCCTAGTCAAACTTGTTCACCCACAACTTATAATTTTAATTGTTTCAAATATCTACAGTGGTGTGAAAAACTATTTTCCCCCTTCCTGATTTGTTATCTTTTGCATGTTTGTCACACAAAATGTTTCTGATCATCAAACACATTTAACCATTAATCAAATATAACACAAGTAAAAACAAAATGCAGTTTTTTAAATGATGGTTTTTATTATTTAGGGAGAAAAAAAAATCCAAACCTACATGGCCCTGTGTGAAAAAGTAATTGCCCCCTGAACCTAATAACTGGTTGGGCCACCCTTAGCAGCAATAACTGCAAAGAAGCGTTTGCGATAACTTGCAATGAGTCTCTTACAGCGCTCTGGAGGAATTTTGGCCCACTCATCTTTGCAGAATTGTTGTAATTCAGCTTTATTTGAGGGTTTTCTAGCATGAACCGCCTTTTTAAGGTCATGCCATAGCATCTCAATTGGATTCAGGTCAGGACTTTGACTAGGCCACTCCAAAGTCTTCATTTTGTTTTTCTTCAGCCATTCAGAGGTGGATTTGCTGGTGTGTTTTGGGTCATTGTCCTGTTGCAGCACCCAAGATCGCTTCAGCTTGAGTTGATGAACAGATGGCCGGACATTCTCCTTCAGGATTTTTGCTAGACAGTAGAATTCATGGTTCCATCTATCACAGCAAGCCTTCCAGGTCCTGAAGCAGCAAAACAACCCCAGACCATCACACTACCACCACCATATTTTACTGTTGGTATGATGTTCTTTTTCTGAAATGCTGTGTTCCTTTTACAGGAGATGTAACGGGACATTTGCCTTCCAAAAAGTTCAACTTTTGTCTCATCAGTCCACAAGGTATTTTCCCAAAAGTCTTGGCAATCATTGAGATGTTTCTTAGCAAAATTGAGACAAGCCCTAATGTTCTTTTGCTTAACAGTGGTTTGCGTCTTGGAAATCTGCCATGCAGGCCGTTTTTGCCCAGTCTCTTTCTTATGGTGGAGTCGTGAACACTGACCTTGATTGAGGCAAGTGAGGCCTGCAGTTCTTTAGACGTTGTCCTGGGGTCTTTTGTGACCTCTCGGATGAGTCGTCTCTGCGCTCTTGGGGTAATTTTGGTCGGCCGGCCACTCCTGGGAAGGTTCACCACTGTTCCATGTTTTTGCCATTTGTGGATAATGGCTCTCACTGTGGTTCGCTGGAGTCCCAAAGCTTTAGAAATGGCTTTATAACCTTTACCAGGCTGATAGATCTCAATTACTTCTGTTCTCATTTGTTCCTGAATTTCTTTGGATCTTGGCATGATGTCTAGCTTTTGAGGTGCTTTTGGTCTACTGCTCTGTGTCAGGCAGCTCCTATTTAAGTGATTTCTTGATTGAAACAGGTGTGGCAGTAATCAGGCCTAGGGGTGGCTACAGAAATTGAACTCAGGTGTGATACACCACAGTTAGGTGATTTTTTTAACAAGGGGGCAATTACTTTTTCACACAGGGCCATGTAGGTTTGAATTTTTTTTCTCCCTAAATAATAAAACCATCATTTAAAAACTGCATTTTGTGTTTACTTGTGTTATATTTGACTAATGGTTAAATGTGTTTGATGATCAGAAACATTTTGTGTGACAAACATGCAAAAGAATCAGAAATCAGGAAGGGGGCAAATAGTTTTTCACACCACTGTACATTGAACTTGGTCGAAGGAGAATAAGCCATTGATTCTTACATGTGCTTTTGTGATTTTTGTTTTTAACTGTTAAGCCACATTCAATAATAAGGTCTGAATCCTACTCTGTCAAAAATTTTATTACGTACCAAAAAAAATGGATAAAGAAAACTAGCCAAAAATGGGTAAAAGAAATGATATGTGTATAATATAGGGGGAACATTCATTACTGCTTGTGAGCTAAAAGCTAACTTGCTGGTAGAACTGGCATTTGACTAATAGAGAAATTAATGAAATAACTGAAAATTTAGAGACGGATATCTTTTTAATATAAACTTTGAAATCTAGTATATGTCACTTTATTATTTCTAACTATTAAACAAGGTATCCATTCAATATTTCTGAAGAATCATATTATAAAGGCTGTTAACTCAGGTCACTAGTAACTTTCTGTTACAAGAGTAAATATTGCCGCATCTCTAATTTTCTTACAATATCATAGAATACATGCCCTAAATATTGCCAGGTCAAAGCAGACGTGTAATTAATGAATATCTCTTGAATGCAATGGCAGTTGTTGACTTAAATCTTTTTAAAACATACTGACTTGGCATCTAATTTTCTCTGATTAGGAGAACTCATTCAGAGATATCAGTTGTAACATTTATCAAGTTCAACACATTAAAATATTATCTAGCAAAAATAATTTAACTCACATATGAAATAAGTTTTGTATGATTTACTTTATACTTAAATTTGAATAATTTTAAGTATAATCCACAGTAAAGCATTTGAACAACTGAAAAATAAAAGAGCTTTTATTTATCTTGGACTATGAGGAGCCTGAAAAATATTTTTCTTTATTGGTACTTTCATTCATACAAATCTTGTTGTACATTAAATGATTTAAAAAACAGTCTTAACAGCTTGTAGATTAAAGATTACTTTTTCTATAGAAAGAACTTTTCGGCTGTTATGGTATTCTTAATGGATTTATATGTGACTTATTTGCTGTGATCAGATATCCAGAAATGTATTGGAATCGACATATTATACAGTATTATGTGTAATGCTAACATTTAGATTACTGTAACCAATGAGGAATACAAGGAGTAAAATAAAGAATATCAATCAATCAAGTGCCTTCTCCATATCTAAAAATGCATAATACAGCTTATTTCCATACTACCGGATGCTTTTTCATCATTTGCTCAACAACAACATTGCATCTATTATTCTAGGTTTGCCAGACATCTCTTATATATGGGACATGCCTCATATTTGATAATTTTGTCCCCTGTCCCGTACTGACCTTTCAGGGACACCCAAATGTCCCATATTTAGTTTCTTTTCAAATTTCGTAATAAAAATATATTTTTACTGCCTTCTTATTGTACTTAGTTGTAACTTTATAAGTAATTATACTTTCTTTTCTCAGATTATTTTGACGGAAATAACCCAAATGTAATGCGGAAACTAGTTTAGTTTTTGTTTAGTTGCTATGGTTGGCTGAGGACAGCGACACTGTTACCGTTCTGCTCTTCAGCCATGCTGCTGCGCAGTTCTGTATCAGCATTACAACATACAGTGTCAACAAAGTGTGCTGTTACTAATTGCCACGGCACACTTTTTTCTAACTGCCTGTATTAAATAAATATTTTCAAATGATTTCACTTTTACAGAATTTTTTTTAGCTTGTATTAAATAATTTTCAAATGATTTTACTTTTTTTTCTCATAACCCATTAAAATCCTTGCTTTATGTTTTTAACTTATGTCTCTACTTTTATATAATATATTGGTCTGGGTGTGTAGGGGGTATGTATAAATTTAAATATATAATAATATATAGAGTGATTTTAAGAGTGTCCCATATTTCTAATTTTCTAATCTGGCAATCCTATATTATTCTCATCCTAGTCATGAAGCTAAATTGTATTTTACTAACTTTAAACTATTCACTGTTTCTTTGCCCTAGCACTATCTCAAACACCCTCATTACCTGCTCTAAACACCTGAATGCTTGATATGACTTACAAATTGGTGGATTACTCTTTCTTATGTATACTAGAATAAGCACACTTTTAGAATTCTCCTTCGCACACAATTATGTTACATAGATTGTTGAAGTCCAGAATCTTCTGATGCCTTCAAAATTACCAGAACCTTTTCAGTTGGACCACCTATTTTACCAATTGGTATCATTACCTCTTTTGAAAACTTATAGCTTAGTCCTATAACACACATTCACCCCTTTAAACTCCACCGGCTTTATCCATTTTTCAGACACAAGTTCACCAACTCCAGTATTGCTATCACTTCACCCATGCCAGAAAGGGATTCCTTAGTCACTGGCTGACACAATTTTGGGTTTCAATTCACATCAAATCATTTTTTGTGAAGTGCTCTTTACTAAATATAGAGTGTACACACATAAAATGCCAATCTGGTTAAATACACAGAAAAAACGAAGCAAATTCAAACTGATTAACATAAATAGGTCCTGACAATATATGTTCATTAACATTGACATTAAGATATGTCCAGATGATAACATAAAATAAAAAAAAAGTTAGACACATACAGTACCTAGAGAAAATAAACATCTGGGGTTGGTCACAGTCATTTATAATGCATAGAATTAAACAATAAGTAGCTCTTCATGCGGATGACATGGTGCTTTAAATTATTAACTCATACACCATCCATTATGCAACCCGCTATATCCTAACTACAAAGTCATGGGGGTTCTGCTGGAGCCAATCCCAGCCAACACCGGGCGCAAGACAGGAAACAAACCCTGGGCAGCACGCCATCCCACCGCTATAACCCATACACATCACTTCTAAATGTTTTTAATGTATAAAAATAGTTCTACGAATTGTTTTGGTTTAAAATTAATAAAAAAAAAGATTATATTACTTTATCCAATTACTCTTGTGTGTCATCTTTAATTTGTTCTGTTTCCTTTAACTCTCTCATTGCAGTTCACATAAATAGGAATTATAATTAGCTAAATATTTTAAAACCTTTTCAGGTTTCATTTTTGGGACATTATGGAATGTCATAAAATTTGATGTATTTAATTGGTTATGTCTCCTTACATCAAGCTATGAAAATCAATATTGCAATAATAAATTATCTGTCAAAAATTACAAATTGTGCGTATTCTTAAACTTGTTAACAAATTAAAAAAGAACACAATTGTAACTTTGTTCATTTAGAACTTGCTACTCAGTTTTAAACAAGCTGTAGCCAGATTATATCATTGGCAGTTCTGTACATTACAATAATCTAGCCAGATACAGACAAAACCATGCATCTTAAATGAAAAAAATTGCTGTCTTTGTATATTAGACAGTGTGGAATTTGAAGCTTTGTCCTGAATCAATGATGGCATGTACATATTTTATTTCTGACTTTATCTAAAAGGGTGGATGGTAATCTTTTTTTCATTTTGATCCCTGTTTTTCACTGTGGTCAATAAGCAGATTTTCTGTTAATTTTTGTTAAATTATAGCAATTAAGATTCATCCACTCTGTAATACTAAAGAAACATTTAGCCTGGAGGTTGACAGCATCAGTCATCTGAGGCTACTGACATGCATAACTGCAATTGCCATCTGAATATCTATGGAAACTCAGATTATGTTTGTTGATGATTTTTACCTAAGGGAAACATGCATAACGAGAATACTAAAAGACCAAGACTGGTCCTTGTACAATACCATGCACACTATCTTATATTTCACATTGACAGTTGCCTAAATTTGCAGAGAAATTCCTCCAAGCTATATGTGACTGAAGCAATGTAATGGCAGTCCTACAGAGACCAACTCAACATTTTGCACATAAAATATGAATTCTGTAACTGTTTCTTTTATCAATCAATCAATCAATCAACATTTATTTATATAGCACATATTCATACAAAAAAATGTAGCTCAAAGTGCTTTACAAAATGAATAGAAAAATAGAAGACACAATAAAAAATAAACATAAGTCAACATTAATTAACATAGAATAAGAGTAAGGTCCGATGGCCAGGGTGGACAGAAAAACAAAAAACTCCAAAAGCTGGAGAAAAAAATAAAATCTGTAGGGGTTCCAGACCAAGAGACCGCCCAGTCCCCTCTGGGCATTCTACCTAACATAAATCATCATATTTTCATGGAAGGACCTGATGATGATGGTCACGTAGACTTCTGGCTTTCAGTCCATCATTGTTGGAGCATCATGATGCTTTGAGTAGGTGGTGGTGGCGCAGGCCGCCACCACAAAGAAACCGGAAAAGAAACAGAAGAGAGAGTAGGGGTCAGTACGGATTTTAGAGCCACCATGAATAGTTATTATGAAGAATTGAACATACAGAGTATCAGGATTATGTTAAAGTGAAGTTATAAAAAGGCCATGTTAAAGTAATGTGTTTTCAGCAGTGTTTTAAATTGCTCCACTATATTTGCCTGGCGAATTCCTATCGGCAGGCTATTCCAGATTTTAGGTGCATAGCAGCAGAAGGCCGCCTCACCACTTCTTTTAAGTTTAGCTTTTGGAATTATAAGGAGACACTCATTTGAAGATCTAAGGTTACGATTTTATATACTAAAAGTATTATTTCTATATGTGGTCATCATATACTACTTCACCAAACAGCTACAACTAAACTGCTGAAGTTTCAGTAACATGAATAGCTATACAGTCTGAGAGATACTTTTATATAAGACAGTTTTTATTAACACTAGAATTACCAGAGCCTACGAAAAAACTCGTAATTCCGTCCCACCTTAAATCGCTTCTTAAAATCGTTCACAGCTCTCAACCAGCGTCTTTTGTCATCTAAATGTGCTGATAAAAATCAGGCTGCAAGCAGCCGGCTATTCCATCCCCCCACCGACTTAGAACGTGCACAAACTTCTCCCAGCTCATGCCTTGATTTATTATCTGGGAGTGAAGTGGAGTTTTAGAGTGGAAAGAATAGATCATTATTTGGAATACACGCATTTCACGTGTGTTCCGTTTCTACAGTAATCCGTGTAAACACATTTTTAAAACAGAAACGTTTTTCATATTGTAGTAGTAAATGACAAAATGTAAGCATAAACTATATAATGTATGAAGCCTAAAGTCCAAATATCAAACACTTTCACAAAAGGTACACATATAACAGAACAAGTATGCTGTTATTCAAAAATATAACTGCAGAAAAAGCCACCTTAGCATGCCATATTGACACGCATTACTCAGCTGACACAGTAGTATAATGGTATCAGCCGCTTACTGGTATCCAAAAGCTCATGAGTTCGATCCCACATGGCTCAGTTTTGAGAAGTAAACTGCTCTTATTCTTACTATTTTAGAATAAAAACATGCATTTGATTTCAGTGTGTAACAGCCAGTAATTTATGATACTTGTAAAGGTTGTTTTTTTTTATTCACTTTTCATTCTCAGTCTCAGTCGTGTTCAGGATCCTTCCCTACCCCCCATCTGAGAATGCTGTTTTCACATAAAGATGCGCGTGGCTCTGCAGCATACTTGTGACTGCATTCTCGTACCAATGCTTGCGAACTGAAATGCCTGCGTGCACTTTTCGTGGCATTACACGTCTATTTTTTTTAGCATGCCCGTGTCGCTCAAACACAGGAACATATGTTGGTGTACAAGAATAAAAAACAAGTGCACTTTTATTCTAGACTATAAGTGAAGAAAAAATAAAGCAAGTTACAGTAGGCGGTTGATACGACAGCTTGCGTGGTGCAATGCTAAGAACTGCTGATTTCGATCCGTGCTATATAAAATCATCACATTCAAATATTAACAATTTCCACACACCCTTCCTACATTCACGACATGTGTACTTGTTGCAGTGTACACATCTCTCTGGGCTATGGTTCCTATTACACTGAATGAGCACCTGACATTGTACTTTCTTCCCTATATAAATCACATTCGAGTATAGCGTCTCCAAATAAATCACATTTGAGTTATAGCGCGTCTTTATGTGAAAACAGCATTGTCAGATTGGGGGAATCGTGAACGCGACTGAGAGAATGGAACTGAATAAAAAAAAGACTGAAATCAAATGTATGTTTTATTCTAAAATAGTTAAGTACATGCAATATTATTTGAAAACGAACAGCGTCAGATCGGGTTTGAATACACGCTGCGACGCTGAACTCCCTGTCTATCTACATAGTAATAACAGTAATTTTATTATTATATAGGAGCTTCCCTGTCTGCCTATCATATAGTGCCTTTCCTTCCTACCTATCTATATATCTATCCCCTTAGCTGTTTTTTATATATCTATTATACAGTGCCTTCCCTGTTTATTTATATATCTAGTGCCTTCTCTGCCTGTTTGTCTGTCTGATTGCATATAGCGCTGAACTTACTGCTCTGTACTTTTCTGTCCTCTGCATGTCCTGTACAAAAGAAACAGCACCATACAGCAACATGTGCGAACTGGCAAGATCGGGGAAAAAACACGCGGTCACTGATTACAAACCGCAAGATGAATGAAAGAGACAATATATGTAAAAACATCATCGCACTAATGCAATATTATTTGAAAACGAACAGCGTCAGATCGGGTTTGAATATGCGCCCAATCTGACGCTGTTCGTTTTCAAATAATATTGCATGTATTAACTATTTTAGAATAAAACATACATTTGATTTCAGTCTTTTTTTATTCAGTTCCATTCTCTCAGTCGCGTTCACGATCCCCCCAATCTGACAATGCTGTTTTCACATAAAGACGCGCTATAACTCAAATGTGATTTATTTGGAGACGCTATACTCGAATGTTATTTATATAGGGAAGAAAGTACAATGTCAGGTGCTCATTCAGTGTAATAGGAACCATAGCCCAGAGAGATGTCACACTGCAACAAGTACACATGTCGTGAATGTAGGAAGGGTGTGTGGAAATTGTTAATATTTGAATGTGATGATTTTATATAGCGCGGATCGGAAATCAGCAGTTCTTAGCATTGCACCACACAAGCTGTCGTATCAACCGCCTACTGTAACTTGCTTTATTTTTCTTCACTTATAGTCTAGAATAAAAGTGCACTTGTTTTTTATTCTTGTACACCAACATATGTTCCTGTGTTTGAGCGACACGGGCATGCTAAAAAAAATAGACGTGTAATGCCACGAAAAGTGCACGCAGGCACTTCAGTTCGCAAGCATTGGTACGAGAATGAAGTCACAAGTACGCTGCAGAGCTACAGCGCATCTTTATGTGAAAACAGCATTCTCAGATGGGGATAGGGAAGGATCCTGAACACGACTGAGACTGAGAATGAAAAGTGAATAAAAAAAAACTAACCTTTACAAGTATCATAAATTACTGGCTGTTACACACTGAAATCAAATGCATGTTTTTATTCTAAAATAGTAAGAATAAGAGCAGTTTACTTCTCAAAACTGAGCCATGTGGGATCGAACTCATGAGCTTTTGGATACTAGTCAGCGGCTGATACCATTATACTACTGTGTCAGCTGCAGTATGTATGTGTCAATATGGCATGCTAAGGTGGCTTTTTTCTGCAGTTATATTTTTGAATAAAAGCATACTTGTTCTGTTATATGTGTACCTTTTGTGAAAGTGTTTGATATTTGGACTTTAGGCTTCATACATTATATAGTTTATGCTTACATTTTGTCATTTACTACTACAATATGAAAAACGTTTCTGTTTTAAAAATGTGTTTACACGGATTACTGTAGAAACGGAACACACGTGAAATGCGTGTATTCCAAATAATAATCTATTCTTTCCACTCTAAAACTCCACTTCACTCCTAGATAATCAATCAAGGCATGAGCTGGGAGAAGTTTGTGCACGTTCTAAGTCGGTGGGGGGATGGAATAGCCGGCTGCTTGCAGCCTGATTTTTATCAGCACATTTAGATGACAAAAGACGCTGGTGGAGAGCTGTGAACGATTTTAAGAAGCGATTTAAGGTGGGACGGAATTACGAGTTTTTTCGTAGGCTCTGGTAATTCTAGTGTTAAAACAGTAACACTTTAGTTTAGGTACTGCAATAATACATCTATTACTCTTAATGCAACAAGAAATATTTCTTTTGGTCTTAATAACACAAAATATCATCCATCCATTTTTTAACCTGCTGAATCCAAATACAGGGTCACGGGGGTCTGCTGGAGCCAATCCCAGCCAACACAGGGCACAAGGCAGGAACCAATCCACCACAGGACACACACAAGCACAATTTAGAATCGCCAATCCACCTAACCTGCATGTCTTTGGATTGTGGGAGGAAACCAGAGCACCCGGAGGAAACCCACGCAGACACGGGGAGAACATGCAAACTCCACGCAGGGAGGACCCGGGAAGCAAACCCGGGTCTCCTAACTGCGAGGCAGCAGCGCTACCACTGCGCCACCGTGTCGCCCTCACTAAATATCAGAAAGTGGTAATTCATCTCTGCAAAGTGACCAACTAAAATAAATTCACTTTGTAATGGTCAGAGTTAGTTGAAGTGAGACATAGTTCTCTTGATATTGCATACTTGAATTGAATTCTCCATATTCACAAGTAATTTTACCAGAGTATTAAAGACTATTAATTTGCCACACCGCAAAAAGTGCAGTATATAATTTAGTTTAGTCCTTTATTTGGAAAATAATTAGAACACTTGTATTTCATCGCTTACTTTGTTTTAAATAAATAAATAGTATGATCATGCTATGAAGATCGTACAGTGGACACCACTGCCATCTTTTCAGTAATGAATTATCACATTTATGTTTTCATAGCATATAAAATGGTTGTTTATTCTTAATTGAAATCTTGAAATAGGCTCTGCATAAGAGATTTTGTGTACATTAGCAAGGCGTGTTCTGTTGTTTGATTTTGTGGCTGATGCTGGCAAGACACATTCTAAGTGATACTAATACCCCCGCCAACTCTCTTCTTCTAACACCCCAAAACTTTCCCTAGCCCTAACCTTTATCCTACTACAATTAATAGAAATTAATGTGAAAAACTGATATTATAATGATACAAATACTAACTAAGCATTACCAAAGAAAGAAAAAAGTGAAAAGAAAGAAACAAAGCAATTAATTAAACAAGACTACAACTAAAGCTACTGATGAAGAATTTTAGATTTCAACATCTTACAAAAAATAACAACAATCAGAGAATCTCAATCCAAGTCATGGAACCAACTAACAACACAAGTTCAAAATGCAGTCCTCAGACACAAGAAGAGGACAGGGAAATGATATTAGAAAGCAGTTCAGATGAAAACAACAGAAGTGATAACCCCCCAGATAGCATGTCAACACAACAACCCACACAAGGCTATTTACCAATACACCATGGTAATTCAAAGAGAAGATATCATGATTGAAATATATAATGGTGACAAATCCAATCGTTATAATGGGGGACAAAAAAAAGTCACAAAAGTGGCCACAGTATTTAATAGAATAAATCCTATCATAGTCAAACTGAGGGACACTAACCAAGAAATTCAAATCAAACACAATGTCATGAACCTATCTAAAACTAAACAATTAACAACAATTTAGTACAAAATCCTTCCAACAACACTAACTTTTATGCTAACTCCACTAAGATATTCAAGAGTACAAACATTTGGGCTGATTGGATTGATTACCACAGAAAATTAAAGCAGCAGATTTTTGCGAAGGTCATTTAACAGCAACAGTGCCCCAGCATGTAGTACTTTAGCACAATAGGCATTGTCTAAGGCACCTGAAGTAACAAAAATAGACTTAAGCCAAACAATTGAGAATGTGATTATCTGATAAATTCTACAGACTGTTAGCACATCATGTGCAATCAAAAGCAAGCCCTTAATGAAAAATTAATAAACTTACAACAGATAAAAAATATTTAGAATCTTGTACTGCATATAAAGATACTATTATGTTATGGATACCACAAAGATTTGGTAATTTATTAAAATCACATACCAATGCAGTAATGCTGCAATCTTTTGTAACTATTTATTTATTCTGATCAGATAACTTACTCTTGAGAGCTTCTAACCCTAACTAAATAACTGATACATATACTCATAATACATGCTTTACAATAGTAAAATAATATTACTGGACAGATCCCATAGTTGTGCTCATTTTAACTATAATAAATCTAAACTTAAATATTAATAGACACTGCAGCATGTTATACCTTAGAAAATTAATAAGGGAGAATGGAAGATTATTAATTGAGAAAAAAATCAAGAAAAAGCAGCATGAGATTAGAAAAGATCATGACTACCTATCAGCTCTGCAGGGTGGCTTTTCATTTTTTTTCATCAGTGGAAAGTGAGAAAAGTAAATGACATAATTATTAACAAATGATGCAACACCACAGGCCATTCATGATTAACTAAAGGCATAGAAATTAATAATTTTAGAATTCTGTCATGTTTATAAAAAAATATTAAAAAGTAAATAAGAAATTGAATTTTAATGAAACATTTGGTGTCTTTTAGGAACTGGTTTACAGAAAAAGGAAAATTACAAGAATGACTAATTTTCTGATGTAACCATAGAAACAGTATGCAAACATTTTAAATATTATATATTTAAATTGGTTATAGATGTTCAGTTGTGTTCTTTGTACATAAGATGCTAAAATTAAAATATTCAGACTAATATACATACTATAGCTTGTCAGTTTAACTTAATAAACACAGCTAAGTAAAGATTGAACCAAAGATTGAAGATTTTGTAAGTGTACTTTCCATTATACTACTTTATATATTAATATTTTCACAGTCCATTTACCAATTATATTTAAACTATTTAAAATATTTAGAAGGAACATTAAAACATTCAGTTATTCACAGCAAGACTCTTTAATTTCAGTCAGACATGAATCTAAGAAGACACCTTTCAAGTCTGTTGCACATAATCTCAAACTGATAGCTGACATTCAACACACACCAGCTAACCTTTTGAAGATGAAAAAAACTCTTATCGATAGGACATTCAGTGGCCTGGAAGTTTAAAATTACTATGTTTAATTACACAGAGTACTGCAGCAGCCAACAAACTGCTTTGAAGGTGTTTGATGGACCCATTATGCAGGAATTGTGTGTGCTGTATTCCACAAGCTTCAGCAACATACATCAACAAGGATTACATTTATTTATATGGAGATTTCCAAAAGATAGTCCAGTTCCAGGTGCATCACAAATAATAACAAGTGGAAACTAAAACAATAATCAAATAAACAATTATATGATTGTTCTGAGGGTCAGTGGGAAAAGGAAAAAAATACTCCTTTGGAGAAAAAAAAAAACAACTTTGGGGTTCTGCTACCAAAATGTTCCCCCAGTCCTCCCAGGGCATTCTGTCATATATATAAGTTAAAAAAAGAAAAGAATGAGACTGTGCACAGATCCATCCAATGGATACTGAGAAGAGAAATGAAAGATGAAAAATGTGATTTGTCTCAAAACATAGCACCAGTTTAAAAAAACAAAGTTTTAAGTTGTGATTTGAGCAACTGTACTGTTCCAGCTTGATGTGTCTCTATAAGCAATGTAATGTTAGTTAGCTAGGTTATATTAAATTAATATAAGTATTTTCTTAGTTATACTGAAATGTTTGACTATATATTAGTGTATAGTCCATGGGAGATTCTCTTGTAACCATCACAGCTAATTTGAAAATGGAAAATTCTAATTATTCCTTGTCATTCTGACTACAGATTAGTTCAGTTTATGATCTGGTAAGGCATTTAGGGTAAACCGTTCCAAACCATACATATGTACGGAATGTAGTAAGTGAAGCCTATGTAAGTCTACCATTGATAAATAACACATCCTTTAAATATAGAAAGTAACTGAAGTTTAACATGAGAAAGATAAGGTTGTAGAAGAAAAGGATCTCTCAATTAACATCTCAGAAAAGGAATGGAATGTAGCAAAGCACAGAATTCACTCAAGCTCCATTTGTGCCAAGCATAGAATTACTCAACTTAAAATTATATATCGAGCGCATCTCTCTCATTTAAAATTATCCAAAATGTTTCCTGGGCAAAATCCAACCTGTGAACGTTGCAATCATGTTCTAGCCTCACTGGGCCACATGTTTTTTTGGGCATGCACCAAATTAAGATCATTCTAGACAAAAATTTTTAAATGTTTCTCAGATAGCATTTGTGTCACAATCCCTAATCCTTAATGCACTAACAGCTGTTTTTGGTGTACTTCCAGATAGGCTTAAAGTGGAGAAGGACAAACAAACTGTAATTGCATTTACTACACTATTGGCACATAGACTTATATTGCTCAATTGGAAGAATCCTAACTTACCTCTTTTACATTAAGTCAGTGGATAACTAATGTTATATATTATCTACAATTGCAAAAAAATTAAATTCCCACTTAGAGTTTCTGTACAAAATGTTTTCAAAACCTGGCAGGATCTGATAAATAACATTTTAGAATAAGCATTTAAATTGAGGAAGTGGATTCTCTCCCCTCCTTTTCTATTCTGTCTATCTTTATTTATTCATTCATTTATTTATTTACATATTTTTACTATTATTAAAGTGGTACTCTGCTGACCTAGCTGTCTGTCTCATGGGTGGGGGTCGATTTGTTTCAAATCAGTTTTGTTAAACTTGACTTGCATGTATGGAATGTTTTTTGATTTTAATGAAATAAAATTAAAAAAAAGATTGAAGAAGAAATTATTACTTATTTTCTTTTCGATTTTTATTTTGTCTGTGTAGTAACTTTTTTTTAAAAAAACAAACTTTATTGCACTAAGAAATTTCTTTTGTGACGCGTTTGACTGATGCTGAATCATACCTTACCAACTCAGTAGCTATTTGAATTCGGGAACGTGGAAAAGACGTGGCTACAGTTTTAGTTTGATACTGCCTGTTTTATTTACACGTTGGCTCACAACGAAAGAATTCAGCAACAACCTAAAAGACTCAACAGGTATTGTAATAGTCACATACTTTTGCAAAGTATCTGAATAGAGTTGGACTTTTGAAAAAACTGAGAGCAATCTTTTTGTGACTGTCTAAGCTAAGAGAAAATAATTTAAATACCTTAAAGGGAGCTTTCCTAGTGCATGATTGAAATGCTATTTCCAAACAAATGATATGATAATCATGAAAACTGTGACACAACAGAGAGAGAACATCTCTATGATGACAGCTAGACATTCATAACTCCAGCCTAGACCAGGTTATTTTCTGGTCAACCTTCAATGGTAAACTTTTTAGAATAATGTATAAATTACAAATTGGATATTAATGAAAATATATGCAAAGTAATAATGCTTCAAGGTGTTATTGTGGAAAATATAAACAGATATCCAATTTGAAGAGGTATAGAGATAACCTCAAGAAGAATCTAATTACGAAACAATAATTAAAGCTATTGAAACAGAGCTGAGGGCCAGAGAACTTGAAGGAGCACAGCTAGAACCACAGCTAAAAGATACAACTAAAAGCTGAAAGATATTAGCTGGTTTTAGAAACAGCAATCACAGAATCCAATGCAAAACTGAGAACTATTTAAGGACATAGTCACATTCAGAGTAATCCAAATACTTATAATGTTCCTGAAAAAACAATATTTCAGAATCCAAATATGTATAATGCTTCTGGAATTTGGATAGAGACTCATATATACCCTTATAGATTCTGGCAGTACAACAATATTCTGCATAGAAAACCTTCAAAAGCTTTCACATCAGCACAGTAGAAGTGGTCCTTGTCAATAAACAGAAACTAGGAAAATGGTCAATCCTATCAGAATAGCAGGTTTGTGGAGTCAAAGAAAATATATTAATTGAATTGACAAAGGTTTACACACTGAACTTCATCCCAATGAAAAAGAACATCCCAATGCAAGAGCATATTGCATATCTTAAAGATGTGCATCTACCACATGTCCCTAAAGCCACGGAGCCATAGCAATACATATCCAGTAGAGGTGAAGGTCCTTATGCTGTAAAGATGGATCTTGGATGGATTCGCAATGGTCTGCTAAAGGGGTCAGATAATGAAAGACTGCGAAGATTGAAACAGAACAACTATTACTTCAGCTATACAATAAGACTTTCCAGAGCACAGCTGTGAAAAGAAAAGAAATTTCACAGGAAGACAATAAGTTAATGCAAATAGTCTGCAAAACTGGTGGATGGACACTATTACATGAATGTGCCTTGGGAAGATGAGACACTTAAAATGCCAAACAATCATTGCATTACAGAACAGCAGGCTACTGACCTTAAGAGAAAAATGAAAAAAGTACAACATTCAATGTAGATTATAAAATGTTAATGAAAGATATCTTAGACACTTAATATGCTATTAAAGTACCCCCAGAATAGATGTCACTCAAAGAGACATTCCTCAACATGTAGTACGTCATCCGAAGAAAAACAAAATTAGAGTGGTTTTTGACAGTACAACCACTGAATGAACAATTACTAAATGGCCTTGACCTAACTAATACTTTCATTGGAGTTCTTGACAAGATTCAAAGAGCAGCCAGTAGCATTAGTGGCAGATATTAAATCAATGTTTTACCAAGTAAAGGTTCCAGATGAAAATAATGAACTAGGGAATAAAAAATGACAGTACATCTCTTTGGTGCTACTTCTTTGCCCAGTTGAACTTCTTATGCTTCACGAAGAACAGCTGAGGATGCAAGAAACACAGCTTCTGAAGAAGCAATTAACACTGTGAGTCACAATTTCTATGTTAATGCCTGTCTATAATCAGTTGCTACAGAAGAATAAGCCATACAATTGACTTGAGATCTTCAAGCCTTGTGTTTCAAAAGAGGATTTTACCTGACCAAATGAGTAAGAGCAGAACAGTCTTATTGTTCATACCTGAAGAAGACAGACCTATTGAGCAAAAGGACTTAGACTTGAGTAATGATGTATTACCAAATGTGACAACCCTAGTAGTTCAATGGTGCACAGAAACTGGCAGTTTGACGTTCCAGGTAAAGTTACAAGATAAGCCTGCAACAAGACGTGGTATTCTATCCGTTGTCAGTTCAGTTTAATCTTTTTAATTATGATTCTTGCAGCTGGTGTTCTGTACAAACTAAAATAAGTTTAAATAATTTTTGGCATACTTGTTAACAGTGCATTGCAGTAGCAAATGACTAAAGACAAAGGCATATATCAAATTTGTGGAAACTCTAAAGACACAAAGGACCGCACACATGCTATATTTCCTAAATTGAAAAATGCAGTTTTCGTGGCATATTTAAGGTAAGATTTAAAATTAAGCTGTGAATCTAAAATAACCCTTTAAGATTTTTTTTATCTGAGGCTTTCTACCTATTTCTAGTTTTTCTGATTTTGTTTGAAATCTGTAAGTTTTATTTATTTATTTATTTATTATTGTGACTGACAAGTAGTTCAGTTTCATCTTTAGTTAAGAAAGATTACAATTAAGCCACTTTATAATACTGTTTAGGCAAACTGTCAGACATTCTGGAATCTTTAGGTTACCTAGGGCTATAGATAAATAATGCATGCATAAAGTTTAAATCTGGGCCCATGTTAGTCACTCTTACCAACATTGTGCAGGTGCAAAGGTTTACATTTGGGTTGTAACAAAACAGGTTTAAAACAAGAAAATAGTAGAAAGATGTGCTGTATGTCAGATGCAGAGCTGTTGTAATTTATATTGTGTCCTGAGATGATGTGGCCTTAAGTGAGCATGTAAAGTGAGAAGAGCAATGGACCTAGAACTGATCCTTGCAGCATGCCACATTCAAGGTTATATATTTCTAATATTCAGTCGGCAATATTCACAAATAAACTTCTCCCTGTTAGAGATGCTCCAACAATGATGGACGGATTAAAAGGCAGAAGTCTACGTGACCATCATCATCATCAAGCCCTTCCGTGAGAACCCTAAATCCAAAGAGGACTGTTTCACTTATGTTAGGTAGAATGCCCAGAGGGGACTGGGCGGTCTCATGGTCTGGAATCCCTACAGATTTTATTTTTTCTCCAGCCGTCTGGAGTTTTTTGTTTTTTCTGTCCCCCCTGGCCATTGAACCTTACTCTTATTCGATGTTAATTAATGTTGATTTATTTTGTTTTATAATTGTGTCTTTCATTTTTCTATTCTTTAATATGTAAAGCACTTTGAGCTACTGTTTGTATGAAAATGTGCTATATAAATAAATGTTCTTGTTGTTGTTGTAGATAAGACTCAAACCAATTACAACTACATTAGGAAGGCCCATTATTTTTCTAAGTTTATTAATAACAGCCCTATAATCTAATATATCAATATTACACTCAGACTTGTTATATTATTTGTATCACTGTCTAGCTGTAAATCATTGACTATTATTATAAATACAGTACCTGTGTTATACTTACTGTAGATTTAATAACTGAAACTTATCTAGAATGTCTATTTAAGTAGTCGTTCAGCTGCATAAAGATAACTTTTTTCAGCATTTTACTTTGGAAAGGAAGACTAGCAATGGGTCTAGAATTATCTATAGCAGAGGAGACAAGTTTATGTTTTTTAATCCGAGGTTTAACTGCTGCAAGTTTAAAATACCAGAAGTTAGTGAACAGTTTACAATATGAATGTGACTGAATAAATTGCAGCCCCATGCAAAAGATGGGGCTGCCCCCCTAGCCCCTGCCCCTTCCCGAAAAACTAAATATATTTTGTTTTGTAGTATTTCTTCTTTTTTTAAAATAGATGGGAAGTCACCTTGAAAAAATTGGGTATTTTACAGTAAGTAATTTTGAGAATGGACATCTTAACATAGAAGCTTACCTGTGTCATTCAGGATTGACTTTAAAATTCTGCTTATGGTTTATAAAGCCTTAAATAATCTCGCCCCATCTTATATATCGGAATGTCTGACACCTTATATTCCAAATCATAACCTCAGGTCCTCAAATGATTTTCTCTTTAGAATTCCAAGAACAAAACATAAAAGAAGTGGTGAGGCGGCCTTCTGCTGTTATGCACCTAAAATATGAAATAGCCTGCCAACAGGAATTCGCCAGGCTAATACAGTGGAGCACTTTAAAAAACTGCTGAAAACATATTACTTTAACATGGCCTTCTCATAACTTCACTGTAATTAAAATCCTGATACTCTGTATATCCAACTCATTATAATAACTATTCATGGTGGCTCTAAAATCTGTACTAACCCCTACTCTCTTCTGTTTCCTTTTCCGATATCCTTTTGGTGGTGGCGTGCCACCACCATCTACTCAAATCACCATGATGTTCCAACAATGAGGGATGGATTAAAAGCCAGAAGTCTGTATGACCATCAGCATCAAGTGACTCCGTGACAACCCTAACTACAAAGAGGACTATTTCATTTATGTTAGGTAGAATGCCCAGAGGGGACTGAGCGGTCCCGTGGCCTGGAACCCCTGCAGATTTTATTTTTTCTCTCCAGCCGTCTAGAGTTTTTTTTGTTTTTTCTGTCCTCCCTGGCCATCAGACCTTACTCCTTTTCTATGTTAACTAATGTTGTCTTATTTTAACTTCTTATTTTGTCTTTTATTTTTATTTTCTTCATTTATGTTAAGCACTTTGAGCTACCTTTTGTATGAAAATGTGCTATATAAATAAATGTTGTTGTTGTTGTTGTTGTATGAGATTCCATGAAAAACATTAGTGATACCTAGAAATGCATTGCAGGTATCTTCAAATACAGTAGAAAGGAACTTATTTCAAGATGTCTTAAAAGCTGGACTACATTTTAGGATATCTGACATTCATTTTGAGATATCTTTTAATGGTAATTTGGCTTATAATAGAAATCTAATAAGTAAATAATTCATCTCAGTATAAGTTTATAAAGACACTTAAAAAGACTTGTAAATAGTGTGTTGAGAACCAGTGATCCATGGTTAGCATAAGAATGCTGAGTTTCTTTCAGATTTCTAAACACAGTGAAAGTGCTGTCAGGAATGAATAATCAAGAATGGTCATTAATCAGTAAATTATATAACCACATGAGCTTAGGAATACAGTGGCAAACCTTTATCAAGTAACACAATATGTAGTTTCATCCAAAAATGCATGCTACATTTGCACTCTGCAAAAGAAAGCCATATGTTAACAGTGTTCAGAAGTATGTTTAACTACTTTGGGCTCAGCAGCATCTGGGATGGGCAATCACATAGTGGAAACTGGTTTTTTGGTCAGATGAATGAATATTTCAGGCATTTTTTGGAAGAAATACATGTCGTGTATATACCAGTAAGAGAATGCAAAACCACATTCTGTGCACATTACAAATACATAGATACACAGGAAGAGGGTACTCAAATGGCCTGCCTGTAGTCCAGACCTGTCCCCAACTGAGAATGTGTGGCACATTTTGAAACAAAAAATGTGACAACAAAGACCTCATGCTATTGCACACCTTCAGACTTGTTTGCAAAAAAGTTGGAACAAAATTACTCCTTAAACATTCTTAAAATTTTTGTTGAAACATTTATTAAATGTTGTGAGAAGGAAAGGCAATGTGGCAAATTCTTTACTGTCCAAACTATTTTTGGAATATGTTGCAAATATCAAAATTAAAATAAGTGTGTGTTTTTGAAGAAAAAAAAATCATTAACTGCATTGATTTAATTTTGTTATTATTTGCTAATTACTGCTTTCTCTTTGTATTTGCATTTTCCATACTTGAGGTTGTAAATAGAGCTATTATGACCTCAAATATTAATGGACATACAGGTAAAATTCTGTTACAATGAATATCTTTACAACAAAATTTTCATTACAATGGTCCCGACAGTTTCCCCATATGACACGAGTCTATAGAAATCTCATTACTTTCCCTGGTCCTGTTCAGCCTATATACATCAGACTTCCAATACGACTCGGAGTCCTGCCACGTGCAAAAGTTCGCTGATGACACTGCTATTGTGGGATGCACCAGGAGTGGGCAGGAGGAGGAGTACAGGAAGCTAATCAAAGACTTTGTTAAATGGTACGACTCAAACCACTTACACCTTAACACCAGCAAGACCAAGGAGCTGGTGGTGGATTTTAGGAGGCCCAGGCCCCTCATGGACGCTGTGATCATCAGAGGTGACTGTGTGCAGAGGGTACAGACCTATAAATACCTGGGAGTACAGCTGGATGACAAATTGGACTGGTCTGCCAATACTGATGCTCTGTGTAAGAAAGGTCAGAGCCGACTATACTTTCTTAGAAGGTTGCCGTCCTTCAACATATGCAATAAGATGCTGCAGATGTTCTACCAGACGGTTGTGGCAAGTGCCCTCTTCTACGTGGTGGTGTGCTGGGGAGGCAGCATAAAGATGAAGACGCCTCACGCCTGGACAAACTCGTTAAGAAGGCAGGATCTATTGTAGGAGTAAAGTTGGACAGTTTAACATCTGTGGCAGAGCGACGGGCATTAAGCAAACTCCTGTCAATCATGAAGAATCCACTGCATCCACTGAACAGTGTCATCTCCAGGCAGAGGAGTAGCTTCAGTGACAGACTTTTGTCACTGTCTTGCTCCACTGAGAGACTGAGGAGATTGTTCCTCCCCCACACTATGCGACTCTTCAATTCAACCCGGGGGAGTAAATGCTAACATTACTTAAAGTTATTGTCTGCTTTTACATGCATTTTTATTACTATTTAATTAAATATTCTTTTTTGTATCAGTATACTGCTGCTGGATTATGTGAATTTCCCCTTGGGATTAATAAAGTATCTATCTATCTATCTATCTATCTATCTATCTATCTATCTATCTATCTATCTATCTATCTATCTATCTATCTATCTATCTATCTATCTATCTATCTATCTATCTATCTTATTACAAAGTACATTCAGCAGATACTTTCATTACAACAAAGTGACCTTTAAATGCTTGAATCATTCACAGAGCAGTTAGATCTGTGGTCTCAGCTCAGTTGTGCTCAACGATGCCCAAACAGAAACATTATAATTTTTTTTTTTTTTTGCCTTTTTTGTTTCCTGCGGCTTTCAGTGACACTTTTTGCTTATTGCTCGTCAACATTTGAAAAACATCCATTGGAATTCAACTCATTGTCACCCTACCTATATGAACGGCAGGCATGAAAAAACGATAACAGTTCATATTAGAAAAAAACTTTACATTTTTGCAGCTTTCGATTGCAGCAAAAAGAAAAAAGATGTTGCGGGTGAATTTGGAATTTTGCAATCAACACTGTCAACTTTTTTGAAAGACGGAGCAAAAAAAAGAAGAAAAATCTTGGGCTGCAAATGTATGTGAACTGCTGCATTTGAAGATGCCGAAAAAGCAGTTTTTATGTGGTTCAGTGATGCTTATTCAAGAAACATTCCTATTAATGCGACACTCATTAAAGAAAACGTGAAGTTTCTAAATTCTCTTGGGACCTCCCACGACTGGACAACACGTGGAAGAGCGTCCTGAAGCCCGATCACCATGTCTGTGGAAGACTGTGGATGATTTGGCTTCTGACTGATCACTGTGCTGCCCATAACATGCTTCTACATTTAGATAATGTTCGCATTGAATTCCTCCCACCCAATTGCACAGCTGAAAGTGTATTATCGCAAGGAAATGCTGAGAAAAATTTTCATTAGCATAACTTGTAGACAGTAGAAGATTAATATTAACGGCAAAGAAACTATTGAAATGATTGCAAACGCCTGGATGCAAGTTAAAGAAAGCATTATAGTGACAAACACAGAATCTCATTACAACAAAATATTTTTTAGGTCCATGGCAGTTCGTTGTAACGGAATTTTATCTGGATTTATTTTGAAGAAATGGAAACTGTTGGTACATAAGAGTGAAGTGAATAATCAGTTCCTGAAGCACTTAGTGTCATCAACACAGTTACTGTCATATGTTTAAAGGTTGGAGACAAAGCCCACATGGATGATGACAGTCCAAATACTCTACCACTAGGTCCCATCTTATAGCACTTGCACCTTTTGATTGAATTAATAATACCCTTAATACCATTCAGGATTAAAGAGCAAACGACTACCATTATTTATTAATATTCCTGCAAAGAACTACGTGTTGACTTGAACTTTACTGATTTGAACCTTGTATCTTTTAGATCATTCTTTTATAATCCTAAAATCAGATTGCTTGACATGTTTTTTTTGGAATTTATTAGCCAAGGGTAATTATGATTAGAAATAACATTAGCCTTGGAAATAAAACACTGGTGTAATGCAAACATGTCAACATGGTTTCTAAGATTATTACTTATGTAGTTATTGTTAAATCTACATGAAGAAATTTATTTTTAAGTGGGATGCATACTACAAATAGAAGATAATCATTTTGTTAGATGTTTGCATTCCCAGGAGAAGAAATATTTCATATTACATTTATTTATATTTTTATTTTACAATAGGGTAATTTTTTACATAATTAAGAATTATGCATATTTTAAATCAAAATAATGTATTAGAGTGAAAAAAAAATCCTTTGGCATTTAGTTGTGTCGCTATTCATTTTCATTGACCACTAATTTAATATTTTACCTGAAGCACTAATTATTTTATGCATCTATAAACAAATACAAATTGTGTTACACACAACCTACAAAAGCTATTAACCATTCTTTTCAAATCCATTTAATATAAACTTAAAAAAAATCCCCATAACATCTTTTATATTTTTTCATGTTTGCTCTTGTCCTGTACATGCATTAGTAAATCCTGATCCAGAGTCATACATTAATAATATTATGATTGAAAATTACAGAAAATGTGTGTGTGACAGTATTTTCCAATGATTGTTTTTTTTACTACTGTCCCTCTATGACAGACTCATTATGAGTCCTTGTTGTTCAGTTTTGCAGAAAATTAATTATAAAGCCGTATTTTAAGAAAAGCTCAAAAACACTGTGTAGAAATATCAAATTTTTCACTTTTTCAGGTCAGGTCAGGTTGGATAGCATGCACTGGTTCAGTGCGTTACTGCACCCATCACACAACAAAACAGTTTAGATCATGGTTGGCAACCCCCAAGGCAGACACGCAGTCCGGTTCAACTTCCCTGAAATGACCATCTATCGGCCACACTCAGGTATTATGTGGGTGTCCCATTGGCCTGGTGCAGCCGCTACTGTCTTCAATAATGAGGATCCTGTAAGCCAGATCACTCTCGGGGAATCACGCCACGTGGTCGTAGTGCTATAATTGACTCTCCCTCACAATGCAGGCAATGTGCCTCATTTGGGACTCTGTGAGCAACGGCTCATTCAACACAAAGTCAAACCAGTGTTACCCAAGGATTTTCTGAAGAGACACTGTTCTGAATGAGTCCAGTCCTCATCTCAGGTCACTGGATAGAGTCTATGTCTTACAACCATATAGCAAAAAAGGAAGCACCAGGACTCTAAAGACATGAGAGCAGTGGTATCCCCCTATAATTGTTGCGATCACCCTTCCCAGACAGGGACAACAAGTCCTGTTTTCCAGTCAGTTGGGATCACCCAAATGCATCTCCCAAATGGAAACAAAGATTGCTTGCAACGGGAGGAGGTCAGCCTTACCACCTGCCTGGAGAAGTTCACCCCAGATTCCACAGATCCCTGCAGCCTTCCCTACCCTCAGCTGGTTCACCACCTGTATAATCTCACTGAGATTGTGTGGTTCCCATCTAATTTGAGGATCAGCTTCAAGGACAATGGACCCAGAGATGTCAAATGACCTAGCCAGAGGATCAGCTTTAAACAGCTGCTCAAAGCAGACAGCCCAGCGGGTCACAGTTGCAACATCATCCATAAGGACAAATTCCATCATCTGTCCCAACTGCGGAAAATATTCAGATGTGCGTAATGCTGTAATCTTAATCTCAAAAAATAATCTTAACCTTTTTACCGCAATATCCATCCATCCCACTATATTCTAACTATAGGGTTATGGGAGTCTGCTGGAACCAATCCCAACCAACAAGACAGGTAACAAACCCCAGGCAGGGCACCAGCCCACCACAGGGTGCACACAAACACATACACCAAGCACAATTTAGAATCGCCAATACACCTGACCTGCATGTTTTTGGACTGAGGGAGTAAGCCGGAGCACCCAGAGGAAACCCATGAAGACACAGGGAGAACATGCAAACTCCACGCAGGGAGAACCCGGGAAGCGAGCCCAGGTCTCCTTACTGTAAAGCAGCTACACTACCACTGCACCACCGTGCCACCCTCACTGCAGCATAATTAATCAATTATGTAATGATTAATGTTTTTCTCATAATATAATAAAGCTGCTTTGTAGAATTCCTTCCTTAGACAACTCTATCATTAGCTTTGATTAATACAGTATACTCAATTGTAAATGTATCTTGCCAATTATCTCTGTGTTTATGGGGGTTGTTTATATACACATTTTATTGAATCAGTTTTGGTGTATGCACACATACTGCATCTTCAAATTTAGTAATGTTCCACTCAAGTCAGGATCCTATATTGTTCACAGTGCTATTAAGTTTTTAAATTGAATTTTACATTGTACTGCTTGTGTAAAACATGTTTAGATGAATGAAACAAAAATTAAGTGGGTAGGCTTAAGAAGTACTTCTTTGTATTGGTTGGAATAATGTTTGATGTTGTAGAGTAAAGCATCTCAGTCAAATTACTGGAGTGCATTCCCCAAGTGGTCTCAATTCAGTCAGTCTTCTATTGACACACATGTGAAGGGGAAAGCAACAATCACATCAGCATCAGTAATAAGCAGGAGCCTGTGCACAATGTCTGAAGCTAGATGACAATGTGCCACTCTCAATTAATAAGAGTGAATTAAATTAAAAATTATATTTTACAGTTTAGTCTCTCCTTCCCTGTCAACCTTTAACATAATTAAAAAGATTAAGACATAAATAGATTTTGCACCCTACAAATTAAGTATTATAGTGAACAAAAATCATTTTTCTCACAAGGAAAAAGATATAATGAAAACAAAAAGTAATTTTGTCTTATAAAGACCTTGATATCCTCCCACAGTACTGAAAGCTTATCTGTAAAGCCTGTACTAACCTTCAAATGTTTGCTACAAAATGTTTTTTTTAAAGGGGTGTACTTTTATCTGTTTTTTTACATGAATGGGGAATCTGTGAAAGCAAAAATTTGGTAGAACACATTTAACGTCAAGAAGAGATGAAAACCTTAGCACAGTGATGATCAAAAAAAATGATACATGTACTCTATCGATAACTGGGTGTTATGGTAGTTGGAAAGAAATTTACAATTTTAGGCAAGGCTATGAAAATAGCACAAAGCTTAACAACACAAGATGTTCAGTGACTGGTACAAACCTGAAAGCAAAATGTGAATAAAAGAATGCATTGCAGTATATGTCTAAATAAAGTCAGTTTGTAGAGAAGGGGAGCATTCCTGGGAAGAACGACTTATAGTATGGTGCAACAAGGTATTTTAGTCTAAAAAATATCATGGTCAGACTCAAAAAATGTCATGTAAGGCTTAAGTTTAAATAAAATCTGAGATACAGAAAAATAAATAGCAACCTAGAAATAAATAAATAATGTGTTTGTTGCTGGCTATTTATACGTATGTCTGTTTGTATGTGTCTTCTTGTTGGTATTGTAATATTGCCATCTGTTCTGAGGAAACATTACATTAAACTTGTACTTACACTTAAACCTTTTAATTTCTTGGAGTTTCACTATGTGGTTTAAATGCATTGTAATCCTCATTATTAGCTACATTAAGTGGGTAGGTGGTCAGGGCTGAATACATTGAATTGGGGAAGAATCAAGCTTTTGCAAACTACAATAACAACAATGTATTTCATTTATAGCTCAAAATCACACAAGAAATACCTCCAGGGCTTTAATAGGTCCTGTTTTTCACTGCCAAACCAGCCTTGAATTCTGAAGAAGACAAGCAAAAAAAAAACCTTGGAGGGAAAAAATTTAAGAAATCTTGGGAAAAGCAATAAAGAAAGTGTAATAGGTGTAATTGTAATTGTTAACTAAATAGAAACCCTCCAGTAGCTTTTCAGGGTGGTGCTAGAGCCTGTTACAGCTATATGAATAAAATTTGTCTCCGTAAAGTGTTTTTCTTCTATATTTTTTGACTCCCTGTTCCTGACCAAACCCAGGTGACTCAATGCCACGTTTATTAATATTTGTGTTTTATGTTTAGCATTCCAAGTGTACCTGTGAAACATAGAAAAAGACACAGATGACTGTCTAGTCATTTTGGTTATATCTGAAAGGAGAATTTGTGTACTATTTTTGATTCTGATTTCATTCTAGGGTCTCAAAAACCTAGATGTGTCACCAACAGAGAATTTCCAGGTGTGCTTGAAATGCCTGAGAGATTTTGATATTTTGGTTAACACTAGAATTACCAGAGCCTACGAAAAAACTCGTAAATCCGTCCCACCTTAAATCGCTTCTTAAAATCGTTCACAGCTCTCCACCAGCGTCTTTTGTCATCTAAATGTGCTGATAAAAATCAGGCTGCAAGCAGCTGGCTATTCCATTCCCCCACCAACTTAGAATGTGCACAAACTTCTCCCAGCTCATGCCTTGATTGATTTTATGGGAGTGAAGTGGAGTTTTAGAGTGGAAATAATAGACTGTTGTTTGGAACACACACATTTCATGTCTGTTCAGTTTCTACAGTAATCTGTGTAAACACATTGTTAAAACAGAAACTTTTTTATATTCTACTAGTAGATGACAAAATGTAGGCATAAACCATATAATGTATGATG